>NW_022201606.1:1414544-1446514 GCF_009176525.2 Contarinia nasturtii
GAAATTGTTGACGTATTTGGAACGAACACCAAAGAACCCACAACACTCTCAAAATTAAATCAATTGTCCTATTTGGAACTCACAGTGAAGGAATCATTACGTTTATTCCCATCCGTTCCGTTCATCGGTCGACTATCTTTGGAAGACATTGAATTGAGTACGTTGCTATTTTACAATACTTATTACAAAATTTGTGTAAATCATTGTTCATTTTTTTATTGTATTTCAGGTGAGAATCGAGTAATTCCAGCCGGTTCAAACATAATAGTTCCGATTTATTCCATGGGTCACAATGAAAAATACTTTGAAGATCCAGAAACATTCAAACCCGAAAGATTTTTGGGTGAACGATCGATGGAGAAACAAAATGCATTCACTTACATCCCATTTTCAGCCGGACCGCGCAATTGTATTGGCCAAAAGTTTGCTTTCTATGAAATCAAGAGCATTGTGTCAAAAATTCTACGTAATTTTGAAGTTGTGCTTACCAATGAATGTGAAACATACCCGATTTTGAGTGCAGAGCTTGTGCTACGGCCGGAAAGTCGAATAAGTTTCTATTTTAAGCCAAGGATTTATTAAAAAGATTTTCTGTATATGCAACAATCGTATATAAAGTGTATTTATTGGTTTGGTGTCATTGTGTAAAATTAAAAGAGAGAATTTGTTGTACAAATGATGTTTTATTCAGTTTTATTCAATTTTATGGGGTCAGTTTTGATTCATGTTGTATGTTCGATGTATCTTCAATTCATCGAAAATTATGTCAAGATTTATAGGTTATTTTTTTTTGTTTTTAGAAAATAATGGAACAGTATATAGGATTTGTTGATTATGATGAAGTTCAACGAAATCCTTCTGATTTAATAACAATAGTAGAATGATTTATACAAAAATGCAGTGGCTAAATTTCGTCATCAGTAAGTGTCAAATCGATTGTATTGTCATGCTCTGACTCTGGCTCTGGCTCACAATCACTCTCCGAAATAACGACCGGTGAACAGTTTTGAAATCGATTCGGCTGATGAATTGCAGAAATTCGTTCCTTTGCCGCCATCAGTTCTTTGTCATTCTTGTCGTCGACCAATAATTCAACAAATGCTTGTGATGTTTTGAGCAAAATAATTTCGATGACATTTTGATCGCCGGTAGTGAGTTGGTGGTGTTCATTTTCCAGATGTAAAATTATGTGTTTTTTTGTTAGCTGTATGTAGTTGCACAACGTACAAACATAACCATATAAAGTATTGTCCACGAAATCGAATGGGCCATTGATGCGATGATTTCCCTTTGAGTTACACGGTTTGTGCAAATCTTGGGTGATTTTCTTGGCACAAGAATTGCACTGGAATTCAAATTCGCCTGTAATCAAAAATTACATTTTAAAATCGATGGTTTTCTTGAAATTGCATCGTTTCGCCAAAGAATTGATTTCTCTTTTTCAAAGTTCGAAGTTCGGTTTATGTAATTATACAAAATATTGTGAAATCCATAACAAATACAATGGCCGTAGCGTGTAGTGCACGCCGAGTACAGTGTTGTAACGCTGGCTCAAGAGTACATCTCCATAAATGCCAAAATAACCTTTGACTTGCCTTTGAAAAACCGGAATCACTTAAATTTCGAAAGTATCAATACTCACCAGTGTGGGAAATGAAATGTAAAATCCACTTTGAGCTGGACATGTTGTAGCCTTCGTTGCAAATATAGCACAATGATCGGATAATTGTTTCAGAAGCAGTTTTTGTGATCAGCGGTGTGAATTTTGTTTCTTGTAATTCTTGCGGGTTGAATATGTTTGCCAATCGTGAGATCGAAATTTCTTTGTCAGAATGTGTTCGTACATAGTGTTTGGTGAGCTGCTTGAATCCTTTTGGTGCCTGATATGGACACAAATCACAAATTGTTAGCACATTATCGACGGTGTTGCGATGTGTATTTGAATTTGGAAGTGTTAATTCGTCAATTCCACATGGAGAATCATCTTCATAATCATCGTCAGATATGTCAACATCGTCCGTTGCCAATGATGTTTGTTGTTCTTCCAACAATGTTTCACGTTTCAACGATGCCGGAATATTTTCATCATCAAAAAAGTCATTGATGATAACTTTGGGTCGTTTGTGTGAATTGTCTGTTGACTGATCACAGACAACGGTTGAATTTGGATCGAACAGATTGTTTGCTATTTCCTCCAGGTCAACATTCATGCTAATGTCATGTAATTCGAAACTCTCGAAACCACTGACCAACGAAATATTCGCGTCGGTCAAATGTTCACCAGGCGCCGGCTCAACAGCAGTTCCTATCAAATAAAAATTGTTTTGAATTCAATTCGAAATAGAATTTGATTGCTAAAAATGAATCTACCTTCTTCTTGTTCACAATTTGGTCTTGTTGGAATATTGGCAGTTTCAACTGTACTCTTCTCTTCAACGGTATTTGTTGTTTCCGAGATCAAAACACTTTCGCATATATCCGGAATGGTTGAAATAACTGAAAAAATCGTAAAAGACAATTTTTTTTCTATCGAGCCTGATCCATCGAATTGAATACAAAAGATTTGTTTTTACCATTTTTATCGATTTTGTTATCATCCGTTTCATTTGCGTTTATTGAATTGGAGTCAATCTCGGATTGAGGAGATTGTGTAGCGGTTTGAATACCACTATCGACGTCCAATATTTGTGCAGCCAAAGTGGACGTGTCTGCTTTTTCTTCAGCCGGAAGCCCGTTGCTTTCGATCAGCGGATTTTCTTTTGTATTTTCAACAGCACACCGTTCGTCGGACAATATATCAGTTAGAGATTCTGCGATATTCGAAAAAATATATTTGCATTATAATCATTATCCGGAAAATAATCTGTGTCTTATGGAGTAAACGTCAGTTTTATATTTACCTCTCTCATGTACATAGACCTCGGATGCCTTTCGGACTGGCGAAGTCATTGCAGCAAGTTTTCGTTCGATTGAACCATTAGAAGTTGAACTCTTGTCCGATTCATTCAGATCCATGGGCTCTCCTGTTTCAACGTTGTCCAATGCTTTAATCGTTTCATTTTGTTTTGAAATTGAATCAATTGCCGGTTCTTGATTCAAACTGATCGTATTATTGGTAATTTTTATGACAGTTCCTAGTCGCTTAGAATGAACAACGCCGATTGACGGAGCATGAACAGCATCCGCATCGCTGCTACTGGATTTTTTGGAATTATGACTCGGCAGTTTAAATATTGGTCTCAATTTTGTCCTTCTTTTCTTTGGCGATTTTTTGTTGTTTCCACTCTGTGTCTTAACAATGGGAATGTTCTCTTGATCTGTGAATAACAATGAAAACCGATTGATGGAAAAAAATATAAACAAATGAAAAAGTGCTCAATCCTACCAGTGTCCTCTGTCAATGCAGACAAAATGACCTCCTTATCAACAGTTGGTGGCTTACCAAACAATGGACTTTCTAGAATAGAATTCATTTCGATATTGTTATTTTTTCGGTTTTCATTCTTCAATACTCCAATTCCGAATCGTGTACTTACTTTTCTTTTTTTTATCGATGGTCGGTGTTACTTGTTTATTTTTTAAATCAATTCTGATCGGTGGCACTTTTTCATCATCATTTGAAGTAGATTCAGTATATTTTTTACGCTTTGGTACCAATCGTACCGGTCGTTCCGGTCGTTTGTTCTCTGTGTCCAGTTTTCTTTTAGAAAATGCCATAAACGAATTGTCATCCGAGTCAATATCAGACTCGCTTAACGGACTGTAATCATTGATTTTGGTGGAATTATGTCCACTGAATAGGTCGTCGCTCGCATTTGGTGTTGAAAATGAAGACGAAAATGAGCTAGACGAAATGTCATCGGTTCCTTCATTGGAATCAAAAATCGATTTGGATTTGATGTTCGGCTGTGAAGTATTTTGTTGTTTCTTGGGTGGGGAGATAACTTTCCGAGGTGGAGCGGAAAATAAAGTTCTATCAATCCTGGGATCGGTTCGTGGAGCGGCCAAATGCTGTCGCTGTGCCTTTTGAATGGCTTTTTGTCGAACATGTGACAAACTTCGTTTAAACGAGCCATTCAAGTGTGGGCTTCTTCCTTGATTTTTGGCTATTTCCGATTTAATCACCATTTCGCCATAGAATTTGGGCAAAGCTAAACCATCGTTATCGTCATCATCAAAAGCATCATATTGTGATTCCGGTTTTCGTTTACGTGGATCCTTTGGCGGATCGATAAAGTCAATCTTTTCAAGTGGAATTTCGCTTGGCACATGAGGCACCTCTTCTTGTTTTGTTTCGACTTTTACCTAAATACAAAACATTAAATTTATTGAAAAAACTAGTTTTGGTCATTTGAAAATACAAATTATCAATTTTAATAACTCAAAAAGAAATAAAAAAAAATATCTTACCTTTGATTTTACTTCTGGCGACTTTCGTACTGGTAAAATTTCTCTTTGTGAAATAACGCGAATTGGTCGATATTTTCCCCCTTCGTTTATCAAAACTATGTCTTCGACAGTATTTGTCAATAATGAGCTGGGTGACAAGACGCGATGCGAATCATCTAGTCCAATCCGACTGATGTTTGCAAACGACGTGCTTTGTTGATCATTATTGTCTATTAATACCGAACTGTTTGCTTGCACATTTTGTGTGTGGTTTTCAACATGATGCAGGTGGTCTGGCCAGTCGTCACCATATTCACCTCGGTAATACTGTTTATAGAACAGTGTTTCGGTTCGAAATTTGGACACCGGTCGATCATCGTCACTATCACTGCTACTTGAGGATAATCCCCAATTTGAACTCATTTTGTCGCGCTTAAAATAATAGAAATAAAGGTCACTTTGTGTTTTAAAAATTCTCAATACTAAAATAGCGTACACGTTTATTTTTAACTAACTAACTAACGTTGTCTCTGCTTTGAGAATGACGACGCGAATGTGTTTGTCGCCACAAGCGTCAGTCACTATGACCGGCTAAGGAGAATTGATACTTAAATGTATTGGTTTATATTTCGTAAGAATTGTTCTGAAACGATAACAGCTTCAAGTCATAATTGTCGCATAAAATCGGAAAGAGTGAGAGAACATTCCAATGTGTTCACCATAAACGGTATTTTATTACATAGCATATTTGTTTGTGTAGAGTGTATATTGCTATTGTTTACAGTAAATCGTATTGCGCGCTAGACTTATTCGTATGCGGCAAAATACAAAGTCAGCGAAAAGGAAAATGCAAAAAAGCAATAAAATTATCAAACGAATGGTCCCGTGTCATAAATTATATATTTCATGCCTTAATTTCTCATTTTTGGGTTTTGCACATATTTTTATAACTCTGGTTTTTTTTTATGCTCTCCCATTTTTACCTAGATTGTACAAAATATATTGATCTTTTTCCATTCGGTTCGCACACCATAGTCGACATATTCAAATTTAAATCGTATAAGAATCGTTTATTTTATGCGGTGCAGCATCGCAGTTGGCAGTACTGTGAGTTCGGTTGAAATACACAAGAGAATTGAACGAAGTGAGCGAATGTGCGAGCGAGCGAGAGATAGGTGCATTGTGTAAAAAAGAGAAGTAACCCAGGTCAGAAAATATATTGCGACGAATACACGGTCGTAGCGCAACTCAATGTAAACTCTCTTGTACAACGAGTGACGTGCACGCATACCATCACATTTCCAATGAATACAGCTGAGCAACTTGCTTGAAACTCTCGCTTTCTCACATACACACACACAGCGAATAAAACGAAAATCCGTAGCAAAGAGAATGACACAATCAAGAGCGAACCTACGTTCGTCTCTTTCTTTCAGCGTTTATCCTCTTCGTCACTCTCTTCACGGCTTTGAAATTTTATTAAAAAAAAGTTCGACAGTCAATTTTTGCGTGCTTCCATTATCGATGTAAAGCATTTGTAAGTGCAAAAAAGTAAAATTAGTGCATATATCGAATCGCTCGAAGTGTAAATCCATCGAAATACAGCGGAAAAAAATCACGTCTAAAGTGACCATCGTATGGTTTACGCGCATTTTGTCGTGCATCGCATACGAGAAACACACAAACGAAACAAATATTAAATAAAAACGAAAATCCATGAGCACAATTGACGCGTCCAGTGTAAGTGTTTGCGATACATTAAACTCTGTTCTTCTTTTTTTTTCGTAATCAACAAAAAAAGAGTTCAACATTTTCGATATATAACACAACAGAATATTTTGCCGAATTCCATTTACGACCTTTACTATTTGTAATATTTCGTCCAAATCTATACCAAACACACATACACACAGTCCATATAGACGAGTAACGAAAAAAAGAAATGTAAATCACACAGCAAAAGTACGTTGAAAACAAACGTCTCATTATACAATAACCAAACAATAAAAAAAAGATGACTGATGTGAATGTTCTGACGCACTGATTTCAATATAGAAAATGGCAAAGAATGCATCAATGCTATTGGTAAAGTTCTAAAAATAGCACAAATAAATAACATGAAAATAAAAGAGTCCGATGCATAAAAAACAACAGATTTTTTGTTTCTCGTTCGGTGTATTGTGTTATTGTTTGGTGTTTGTCATCGAAGCGCATATAGTACGTTCGTTTGTTCGTATTAGGTTCTGCATTCGATGTATAAGACCTTCTACGTAATTTTACTAGTTTGATTAAGTGATGAAGCACGCAATGCGGTAAAAGTTGAATATTTTCTGATTGTCACAGCTGCTGCTTCTTTTCCATCGAATATTTCAGTTAGTGATTTTTGTCCGATATATCGAAATCAAATAATTTACTCCTTTCTTTTTCTTTCATTTTCTCTCTCTCTCTCTTTCTCTCTTTTTCTCTGTGTCCTTATCTTTCCAGACACTGGGGTCTGCCATTTGTAACCATATTTTTCACATGTTATATTTAATATCATTATATGAGTGTCGACGACTGTAAATTTAATAATCGCGATATGATTTTGCTGCGTTTTCTTTTCCTTGTCTGAATAAATATATATATGCATTTACAGGCTACTTCATATAATTGTTATTGCACGAAAGAAAGAAAACATTTTTGTTGTTGTTATGATCTGTTGACTGCGCTTTATCTTCCATTTGGCGAATGAGACATAAAAATCAATCGATTATGCCAAAAAAAATATGCCTTAAATAAATCGACTGTAAAATGAATGTAACTGTAAACAAAGCAATGAATGCGAGGCGGTTAAAAGTTTTGGTGATACAAATTAAAATTGCTGTGTAATCGATAACAAAATCAATCGATATTTGGCAACGAAAAGGAAGGACAGAAACATAAAAAAATAATAATATAGAATAACAGGCATCGAGAGTGATTTGGAACGGATCCATTGGGAAAGACTGACACACATATATGTACATAACATCTCACAAATACATAGTGTCTATAGATATCCTTCAGGCGCCTTCATGTTGTTGTTGCTCTTGAATTCATGGTTACGCGCGTGTGATGGAGCAAAACGAATGACAAATAACAACGAATTACATGGCTTATGTATTTTGGCTGCCTTGTTAACAGTACTGTGTCAGTGTCGATAGTTCAAATTATTTTCGTTCACTTTTGTGTGTTCGTCAACTGGTTTTTTTTTCCTTCTTGTTCACCGTGTTAACATATATGAATGAATTTGCGTGGGCCATACACAAATTCTATAATTCATCCACAGAGTTGGAAAAATCTCGTTGTTAAGTATTAGTGAAAAGAACGGTGTTTATTATTGAGAATAATGGATATGAATGGTTCGCACGGAGCAAAATATATTTCAGTGACGATAACACGCAATCTAATTTACATACATCAAACGGGCAATTGATCTTATTGGGCCCAAACACAAATTTATGTGTGAAATTCGTTTCTTTTTTGATACGAATAAATTAACCCAAGCTGCACGAATTAAGGAAGCGCTACCCCATAAAAGAAACGTAACACTTTTTTTTGCGCATGAAATACACACTCTTCCTGTCGTTATATACATTTAAAATAAACTAACATTTCTTTCACGTATCGATTCAGTTTTGAGAAGTAACCAAAAACTACACACAAAAAAAATGTATAATAAGTTAAATGGCTACACTCCATTTAGGTCGAGGTAAATTAAATAACATATCAAATGATCCACATTTTAGTCAAAGTATTTTTAAAATCATTGTTCATGCAAACAAAAATCAATAGGTCATGCATATTTCTTTCTGTTCCGCCATCAATCATCTCCATCGCTTTTTCCATCTTGAGATTTATTTTTATTGGTTTAAGCATGTGGTTTTCCATTCATCTTGAACAGAAACACTTGAAATCGGTCATTAAATAATGGTTTCAATGCGCTAGAATTCTAGTTTTATATTTTTCGTTTGAATTTTAACATTCGTTCTTTATTGTAATAAAAACAAAACCGAAATCTCATTCATTCAATTGCTTGCTTACCATCAGTTCTTTGTTATTTCATGCTCATTTCTGTCATTCATTCTGCTTTGTCAAGTATAATTCATCCAACGTTAAGTACCGATGTTTATGGTTGGAAGACGCATAAATAATGCTGAGACAAATAATACCATGTGTTGAAAATCGGATTTATGTGAGCGTATAAAATTCTCGGTGTTCTTCAAGCGATTACACATACTACAGTCTTCGACCACATCGTATACGCTCATGTTTACGAATTTTTGTAGCATTTATGCGTGTATCACACAAACCACATTTATTTTGCTTTTCATTTCGTTTTCATTTTGCTTTGATTATTCTGAAGTGATTGTCGTAGTATGCTTGCACATTTCATTACTTGAATCTCACTTGAATACATCCCATTTTAATATTTTCCTTTTCTTCTTTCTATGTTTTCTCTATTTTTAATGCGTATTAAATTTCAATTCTTTAAAAATTTAATTTTTGATCGAACAATTAAAATGCACACACACAAATTACACATAAACACACATATATGCATAAACACGAAATGCCAAATTCGTGTCCATAAATCAAACAAACAAACAAAAAAATCTTCTCTTTTCAAAATTATTGATAACATTATAGTAGCGGCCGAATGTGGGGAATGTCACATTCGATGCCAACGGGAATGGTAAGTGATTGATTTGCCTTTAATTCGAAACATAAACTATGATTCGTTATGCAAAACCGTGGGTTTTTGGTGTTGATTCAAATAGTAAAGTTCGTAAATAAAACAAAAAAAAAATCAAATCGAAAAATAGAAACAAAAAGTTCGTCGAATTTTCTGTTGTTGTTAATGTTAATGTCTCTGGATGTTTACGTTGTAAGAATTCATTTCAATCGACCATTTTGCAATTTTTTTTCCTAATGAATTTTTTTTTATTGTACTTTTTTTTTAGTCGAAACGAACATTTGATTCAACACCCAGAGCCTAAGCGTTTGCGTGAACAAATTTTCGTTTTCCAAGTTCAAATTCGTTGCAATTTTTCAGTCACTTTACGCTGACCATTTTACACCATCGCATACATCGTTTACATCACAATCACTGTGCGATTACCAGGATACCGATTTTTCATCACAGTATTTGTCGCGGCATCGATTTGATTATCCATCGAGTAGTAGTTCCTTTGGCGCCGGCGCATACATGTCTACATCAAGCTCACATTCATTAGGTATCGGTGGTAATGCCGATACAGCCGGAACAAATTTGATTGTTAACTATTTACCGCAAGATATGACGGATCGAGAGTTATACTCATTATTTCGTCATAGTGGACCCATTGAATCGTGTCGTGTGATGAGAGATTTTAAGGTGAGCGGAAAATATGACGACAAAAATAGCAAAGATTCGACTTTTTACATTGAGATAAATATGCCACTGATTTATTAGCGCAATCTCTTTAGATTTTACATGCATTTCTTATAATTGGCACATTTGTTGACAATTGCTACCGCTGCATATGCAAATGCTAGCAATTTTCAAAGGAATTGATTTGTTTATTCAATTAGAGTGTCATGTGAGATAAATTATACTCATATACTTTGTTTCTTTTTTTTTTGCAGACTAATTATAGTTTTGGCTATGGTTTTGTGAATTTCGTCAGCGAAAAAGGCGCAAGGCAAGCAATCAAGACACTCAACGGCATCACGTTACGAAACAAACGTCTTAAGGTAAGATTTTTTGTCATTTTTGTGGCATTCAATTCATTTAAATTATAAATGAAATAATTTACGAATTTCATTGAATTATTCTCAAATTGCCAGGTTTCATTCGCTCGGCCTTCGGGTGAAGATATTAAAGATACAAATCTTTATGTGACAAATCTTCCGCGAACTGTAAATGAGGATCTAATCGAGACAATTTTCGGCAAATATGGTAACATCGTGCAGAAAAACATTTTGAAGGATAAAATTAGTGGTAAACCACGAGGAGTTGCTTTTGTCAGGTATGTGTATTGTATTGTTGGCGCCAAAATGCATCAAACATTCTCTAATCGGATACAATGTCTGTTTTTAATTATCTAGATTTAATAAGCGAGAAGAGGCACAAGAAGCAATTTCTGCATTGAACAATGTGATACCGGAAGGTAGCAGCCAGCCATTAACCGTGCGCATTGCTGAAGAGCATGGCAAACAAAAGGCGAACCTATTCTATGGGGGACAATCGATGTCACCGATGAACATGATGAATAACTACATGAATTTTAATCAAGTGCCGTCGTCCAATGTGATGCGTGGAGGTAGAGCACGTTACCGTTTTCAAAACATGTGCCCATATTAGATTTGATCATATTTGCCGGTTATTATTTATAGCGCTGATATAAATGTCAAGATAACTAAATTGAGAAAAAAGCACCCAGCTGAATGAAATGTCAAATAATTTATAAATGATATGATGTGATTAGAAATCAGCTAAAAATTCACAAAACCATAATTAAAACATCAACAACAACCACAAAAAAAATCTCAGAAAAACTGAAGCAAACACAAAGTTTCAAAGGAAATAGCGTAGGAAAAGCGCTCCTCTTGATATTTATTCCGAGAATTTTTCTCGAAATTCATTTGACACATTTAGTTTATAACAATGACCTTTCTTATCATCTTTCTTTTTTTTACAATTTAAAGTTTTTCCTTCTATTCAAGGAAAACATTGCAAGACTAAGTTGAATATGTCTGTTTCAATCTATGAAAGTGAATTCATACAGGAAGACGGTCGGAATAATTGAATCTATTCGTAGCGAACATTTAAATTCACAATTAAATTGATGTTATTATTATTTTTTCGTCATTGCTTTTTTCCCTTTTAATTGATGCCGCCGTCAAAATAACAAAAACAAGAAAATGAGTGGTGAATGATTAGTGATTTATTCTCGTGTAGGTTTTAAGATGCTTTTTATGGATCTTTATCGTTTCGACTATTATTTTGATGTAATTCCCATATAAACATTTTTGATCGCGATTATATAAACGGAAGAAGATAAAGGGGTATGAATTTTAAGCGGTTGGCTGATCAAACAAACCTAAAAAAGAATAAAGATAATAAATAAGATGAATTTCACACTTTGTGGAAACAGTAGTTGGCTTCAATTTTGTTTTAATTTTTTTTGTTTTTTTTTTTTATTTTTTTTTAAATCATTTTTTTCATCATTATTATTTCCGTAAAATAAGATTTTTTTTATTTACAGCCGCTTAGCGCTCGCATTTTTAAAATGCATAAAAAGTTCTCATATGCATTGAAAAGTGCTTTAAGTAATTAATTTTTAGTTATCATCAGCAGCAGTCTAGTCAGTAAATGCTTGAATTTTATTTTCCGACATTTTTTTTTTTGAATGCCACAGACGTTATGTCTATCTATGACAGCAACAATTTTTTTATCAAAAAAAACCTCCCGTGTTAAGGTCAAAAAGAACAGTGAATATCCTTGAACAGATGGAAATCATACTTTAATATTTGTGAAGCGAATGATTACATTCGAGACAATTAATTGCTCTTTATTTCTTGTTCTCTCTTCTCTATTTCATGCTAACAAAAACCTCAAACTAAAACACAAACAAAAAAAATCTATTCGCATAATAAATGTCGCCCTTTATCGCATGAATTGTTGAAAATCAAAGCTGGATCGGATTTATACAGCAGGAGAAAAAATTATCACTATCTGTACTAACCAAAAATAAAAAACAATAACAAAATCGTTACGATTTGGACAAAATACAATACCGTCATCAGCAATCACCAGAGATAAATCCAATACCCTATCGGATGTCTTTCAATAAAAACCGTTTAAAATACACACAATGAAAATAACAATCAATGCAATTACATAACGATATAAAAATTTATAACAAAATAAAAATGAAAAGAAGATACAAAAAAATGAACAAATGCTAACGAATACAATAAAGCGTACAATTGTAATAAATAAGCCCAAGGATAATATCCCGCTAGCAAAAAAAAACAAACCAAAAACAAATTCAAACCAAAAAAATATGTGTAAATACACAAAAAAATTGTTAAACACTAAATTTCACTTGTAAATCGATCGAAACAAAATATAATTGCTCCTCTTCGATTTGATAATAAGTTTGTTATACGATGATGCATACAAAGAAAAATGAAATCCAAAAATATTTGAAAAAAAAAGTAAAAATAACTATTAATACTATATTGTTGAATTCAGTTAAAAAATTGTGACCAGGAAAGGTATATCAAATACTCGCGACAACCAATGAAATTCCTTCCAAATGCATTTAATTCAAAGATTTAAAAAAAACCAAACGATCTTATGCTAAAACTACGTACTATTCGACATATGTTTTTTCTTTCATTAAATCCGCTATTTTGATTATTTTCTGTCATACTGTTCGAATATTATTGAGGGAAAAAACAGAAGCCAGTACACGTGTTATTCATTGTCCCTTTCCAAAGAAATAAATAATAATTTAGTAAATAGGAATAGCCTCAAACCATTTTGTGTTGGTTTTAAAACGAAATTAAAAAAAAAAATGTATCATATGTCGATAATTTTCCAATATTTCGAATTCCAAATTGACACCGTTAGCACCGTTAGCCTTTAGCAGAGTAGAGTAGAAATAAAACGCATATGTTATAAATAGCTAAACCGGACACATTTATCCAATAATTTATAACAACTGAGAAAAAAATAGTATTCTTCTGTTTAGATTGGATGCGATTCAATCGATGTGAGACATAAAATCGAATTTTCAGCCAATTCGGATTTCTTTTTTATTTACCAAAATTAAAATTGTTGATAAATGACGCCAATATATATATTTGAAAATTGGCCCCGATGAAATCGGAATGAATTACAATTTTTATCCGCTTTTTAAATGATGATGTTTAAAGATAAGGCTCGATCTGGGACTGTAACCGGCACGAATCAATGTCATTTTACTACCATACAACGAAGTAGCAAAAGTAATTCAATTGAACGCATTGTTTCAAATTCGTGTAGTCACAATTATTATTGTAAACAGAAATGAACGGGAATTGGTTATTCCATAGGCTTTTTTATCGATCATTATTTTTCTGCATTCAATGTTAAGTAATTTTTTCAGCATTTTCAACTCAAACAAACGCTTAGATTTTGACTATTGTATTTAAACAAAAAAAAGGCAAACATTCACATACACACATACACTGTTAGTTTGACCTATTGTATTATGTAAAAAAAACAACAACCAAAATTGTTCTTATTATTTATGGAATCCAACAAACAAAAACTATATTATATCAAATAAAAAAAAAGTATTTAACTGAACCGAAAAGGTAACTCTTTTGCATTTTCTTTGCACGCAACAGAACAATTGAAGCAATATGACAAAAAGAATGAAAAAAAATCTATACTTTTAGTATTTCTACTAGAAATTTCGCAAGCAATGAGTTCCAAGTGTCGATTAAGGTTGATGCTTCATTGGAACGTCCATGTTTCGAAGGTTTTGAAAGGTTCATACGGGTGCTTCAAGACCAGTTATCGAGAAAAGTTAAAAAAAATGCTCCAGTGATAAGGATGTTTTAACAGCAAGTTTTTAAATCGAACAGAATATTTGTCGGTATCGGTTGGTGTTTAAAATTTGAAATCTGTTCCAAAGATATTGCATCGACAAATTAATAATAGAACGAAACTATAAAGAAGTTCCAATGGAAAATGATATCGCGATTGTAAAATTGAAAAGAAAAATTGATTTCATTAATCCCAAAAAATGTGAATAAAATTGAGTTTTCAGATGAACATATCCTGTTTCCAAACACGTCTCGTCTAAGGGTAGCAGGGTGAGTTTCCTTAAAAGTTTTAAATAAATATTTTTGTAACATGTATTAGGTGGGGTGAGATGTATGGTATCATTACTGATAGTAGTACTCGAAAAGAACGTTATTGAATCCAATCGGTTTTGTTAAATAAAAAATGCAAAAAAAAAACTTATAGCAAATCCAAAATCAAAGCTGAAAAAGTGGATCAATCGATCAAAGTAATTAGAACCTTTCTGAAACCAAGTTGAAAGCACAATATTTCTCTGCTTCTCTTCTTATTTTCTCTTGAGAAGAAAACAGTTCAACTAAAATTCATTTAAATAATTTTATTTTCACAATTTTTTCATCATCATTACTAATATGTATCAAGAATTAACACAATTGAATACAATTTAATCCCATTGATATGGCTTTCCCGGCGTTGGAAGTCCTTGCATTCTTGTACCTTTTACTTCAGCTACTTCAGATTCACTGAAATATATGCAAAAATTATATCGGTTAAAATGACACTCTCATTAACACTTCGATAGTAACAATAATATCAGGCATACCCAGAACCGAGAAGAAGATTTTTCGTTAGATCAATTGGTGGGGTAACTTCTCGGCGAGGATCGCGATTCACATAGTAATTTGCAGACAATCTGAAAACAAAACCAATCAATTCAATAAATGCATTTTATTAAAAGTAAGTAAATTCAAAAGTAATTAAGCGGAATTAAAAGTAAGTAAATTTACTTGTGAGCTGGCCCATGTGGAATATTTGGTGGTGGTTGGTCTCTTGCTGAGCATTCTACATCGAATCTCAAAGATGAAGTGTTATGGCGCTGTTTGAAAAGAGAAACAAACACATATGAAAAGCTTTGATGAATGTTTGCATGTCTATTTACAAAGCAAAAGCAATAGTACGGTATCAATGTTGTCACTTTCGTAAATTACATAACTCAAAACAGATAAATTCAATGCTCAAATTTTTCACATTAATTTAATGATTGATTTTACTTACACCCAACAATACATTCCTCAATATTCTCAAATAAAATCCAAGATCACGTTTTGCCACTTGTGCCATTATTAAGCCAATTTTATTTTATAGAAAAACAAAATCCGATACGGAGATCTCTATGACTTCTGTGTAGAACGATGTCAAATTGACAGTGACAGCTATACTTGTGAATAATATTCACTGAATATTGTGTATTTTAGCGCCACCAAACAACAAACGAAACAACTATGTCACAGACAAAAATTTGAAAATGTTATACATGGCATTTTATTTGGAATTTTTGTGATTTATTTGAATTTTTTAAAAATAACATATAAAAATTGAATTTTTGTAATCATTTGCGATGATTATTTTATTTTAGCAATATATGTGTGCCATTGAATGAAAATATGTTCATTTTTCTGTGTTTCCATGGTGGTCAATCAATTTAATCAATTTTTATTTTGAAAATTTTGCTTCATCTTTAAGTTATCTTACGACTTTATTAATTTGGCGAGTTTGAGTGTTTCAAACGTTTCAAACATATTCAATATGTTTTCTTATAAATAAAAAAAAAAAATGATGAAACAAAAGTTTATGATAAATGAGGTATTTTGTTTGTAAACTTAAAATTTTGATTGAGAGATATTACTCATTTGGCTCTAGTTTAATTTCCATTAATGGTAAATGAGTAATTGTGACATTCAGGTGCTTGAAATTTCCAGATTCTCGAGCTGTTGATAAGAATTGAATTTTGAATCGGTCAAAGGGTGATTTGACATTTATTCCAATAATGTTCATATAAATTGGATACTCACTCGGTGTTGCTGTTGTCGTTGTTTTCTGTGACATCTTAACCGATTCAACCTTTGAAGCTGGAAATAATAAAAAATCAAATGACATGAAACAGTTAAAAAAAATTATACATACCCGATGATGTTATTGTGACAGTACGTGCAACAGTACGTTCCACTTGTGTAACAGAAAATTGAATTGTCATTAATACTTTAAAGAATATGAATTATATTTTAAACTCACCCGATGACGATATTAATTTTTTGACATTTTGACCAGCCAATTGCATTCTTGGACAACGTTCCCTTTGGATGGTTCTTTTTTGAACGGTGTCGATCGATTGACGATAATTTGAAGATTGCCGTGTTTGGCGTGTTTGACGTGTTTGAATCTTAAAATGAATATCATCATAACGTGAAATTCTTTTCGGAGTGCGCTTGTTTTCGCTGGGTGGTGAAACAACAAATCCATCGCTGTATGTGACCAAAGCCAAGAGTTCCCTTTGCAGTTTCGATGCATTTTTACCTTGACCTTTTACACTTTCAACCACACGATTGACAATTTTCTTCGGTGCGGCCACTTTGTTGGTGGTTTTTGGCGTAAAATAGACGGTTTTCGATGTTGACGTTGTCTGTTGTTGTACACTTGTTTTTGCTGTCAATAATGAATACGTTTTGGTGATATCGGTGGTTGTTTTGCTGGTTGTCGGTTGAGATGTTGCTTTTTTATCATTACATTGATAATAACAATATTTCTCGACCTCTTTCACAATCAATGTGGTCATTCTTTCATTTATTCCGGCGTTTACCTTAAAGTCAGTCAAAATTCCTGAAATCTTCCGTTTCAATTTCATTTTGACCGACATGTTTAAGTTTGGCAATGCATTTCTTTGGCCGGCGATCAAAGTTTCCCCCTGATTCGTTTCTGAATAGCATTGTTTCGATGATGTACTTTGATACTGCGTGCGGGAATGAGAATACGAATGATCGATTTCACTTCTATGTTCATAACGATGTGGACTTGATGCTGTTGACCGTGACTTCAGTGATCGCTCTTGGCCCGACATTCTTCATATAATTGACAATTATCCTGGTTTACTGTTGAAATACAAGAAAAACTTCAATCAAACGTGTTATTTACAAAGAATAATATGCCATGGAATGTATCGAGTTTGAATGAAAAATTAAGCATTAATAAATTGCATAAAAATCAGACGAAATACGATGTACAAATCAAATGTTTGCTTCTTTAATCATATTTTGGATAACACCATTCAGTCATAACCTAAAATCACACCACGTATTTCTGTCTTCTTTCAACTGTAAATTTTTCAACAATAATTCAATGTACGATATATTCGATTTTTTTATGCTTGAAATCATTTAAAAAAATTAAAAATGAACTTGGAAAGCACTTACAAATTGTTTTCACCACGTTTGAACTTTGATAACGTGAATTGCCGGCATTTGGATTAAATAAAAAAATGCACTGCTTCTCTGACAACGCGCGCCTTCTTTGTATTATCCACACAGACACACGCTCTATTCGAATAAATTGTTTGCATACAATTTTCTGCTGACATCAAACGGCGCAATATCGAACAAAAGACACAAAATGACGGAGAGATAGAGATAGAGACAAAGACAAAGAGTAAAAGAGTAAATAAACTTGCAAACCAAACAAATGGCGACGGAGTTGGTTTTCACTCTTCTTGCCTCCTTTTTTTGAAATTGGTATAAATAATAATAAACAAACAGTTAGTGAGCATATTCGATGGTGCAAGCGTTTCATAAAGCAGAATAAAAAAAAAACGTATATAATTATCGAACAATCGTACACACAAATGAGCAAATATACATAGATTCATTTTTCTTCGCGTATAATTTGAATGTTTCAAATGAGATGTGTATTTTAAGTGCCAAATGCTTTGATTGGAATATAAAGAATTTGTCTTGAATGCATGAAACTCACACCATAAATGTCGATCAAGTGCCAAGAATTCAGAGGAATTACTTTAGTTTTTGTTTGTATTGAAGAATTTCATTTGGGTGTATTTTGTTTTTGGGCTTGAAAAAGCTCGAATGATCAAAGTCTGTGAAAAAAGATACGATGTAATTTAATATACATATAGCAAATAAACATTTTATTTTTTTTATTTTTTCATATGTTGATTTGTTTGTCGTTGATAACTCAATTCGAATAAACAAAATTATATAATGACCTCACTCACTTCAAAATGATCAACCCGTATTTATTATTCAATGCAGTATAAATATTGTATTTCTGCAAATTTCTCGTACTTACCAAAAATACTACAGTACTGTACTTGGTTAGTATGCATTGTGTCTTGTAATATTGGTGATTGAAAATTTGAAAAGCGTTACTTTATTCACATTTAATATGAAATGATAAATTAAATTATGGTACTTTTCTGGTCACAAACAATTTCGCGTGACTTATTAGAAAGAACTCTCACAACAGTTCAAATATTTTTATAATTTCCTATTCTCCAACTAACAGGGCACCTAATGTGCCAATTTAAAAAAGACAATTTTAAAACCTGATCATTTCATATATGAACCCTTGCTTCCTTCATCGATGGGAAGGTGTGTCGATTTAAAAATACCTTTAGCCACGGTTCATCAGCGATGACAATTAAAAGATTTGGTGCATCGGAACATTTGATTAGCTCACTAACATCATTCAAACCATTTTAATTTCGGTCAAGTAACACGATGATTCCACCTTTTTCGACAAAATAAACAACAACATATTCCAGCTGGCTCTAGAGCCCAAATACCATAACTTTATTAGCCAAACTCATTTTGAGATCTCTTTGAAATGTAAAAAAACATCACGTTAGTTTAATTGCGTAATATTCATTGATATGATACGATGCGATGCATTAAATGATTCTATTTCTATTTCCAAGCAAAAAATCATGGATTCTGAATTTAAACTTAACCGAAACGGTAAGTTTCAAATTTTGACAGCAAAATGCTAAACATAAGCCTATTTTTCCAATTCGATTCGGTGTCGGTTTTCGCTAAAGTCTTAAACAAATATTAATATTCAAATGGATTTGTTGCCTATAGCAACTATACTATCAAACTTTCAATAAAATAAACTATGTATTGAAAATACAATTGCATCAAATGAAGTCGACGTAAAAAATAAGCCGCTATATTTATTGAATAGAAAAATGTGAGATTTTTATTCGATTATAATATCATGATAAGCAATTTTTATTTTCCCGCTGTTAAAGCACCTGTCAAAGATAAGATAATGGAAAATGTATTTTTAAACGTTTCAAGACTTAATGTGTAGTTAGTGTCTTACCGCCGTCTACAGCAAATAGTGCACCAGTGATGAATGAAGCCGAATCACCGATCAAATACTCTATTGCGGCCGATGTATCATCACATTCACCTACACGTCCCATTGGATATATATTCTTGAAGCTCTCGAAAAACTCCTCAGCCTGTTGTGGACTTTTTCCCAAGCCTGTTTCAAAAAGTGGTGTCCGCACAGCGACGGGATTGATTGCATTGACGCGAATGCGTTTTGGAGCTAAATCCAATGCGGCGCTCTTTGTTTTACATTAGAAAAAATTACAAAAAAATATGAAAAAATGAAATCAACCGCACAAAATTAGAACAATTCAAATGAAAATTGACAGCTTACCTTTGTCAACTGATTAACAGCGGCCTTCGATATGCAATAACTAAGAAAATTGGGTTTAACACGTAATCCGGCTGCACTCGAGACGTTCAAAATGTTTCCCTTTGTCTTTTCCAAATGTGGAATGGCTAATTTCGTGAGTTCAATCACAGCACGTACATTGGTGTTCATTATCCAATCGTACTCAGCCAAATCAACATTTTCTATAGAATCTTTTGACATTATACCGGCATTGTTAATTAAAACGTCCAATTTACCGAAATGATTGACTGTTTCATCAATGATTCGCTGAACATCTTTTGTAACATCAGCAACAATGGCCAGTGGTATTGGTGCACCGGCAGTTTTAATTCGTTCAACAACTTCATTCAATCGTTCTTGATTACGACCAACTAACGAAACACTTGCACCTTTTTTAGCTAAATGTTCGGCGGCATGAGCTCCAATGCCGGAACTAGCACCAGTGATTAAAATTACCTTATTTGCAAAACTCATTTTCTGATTGGAACTACGCTGCTTGACGTTCAAATGCGAACTGTTTGACGTGTGTCGATGAGTTATAAATTATGACAATCACTGAACTACATGAATGACATTTCATATTTTCATTGTTGTGCGTTTATTCATTATTAATTATCTACGACTATTATGCAGTTGCAATAAACATTTTATTTGATAACATGATATCGGTGGAAGATTATAATATTGGAACTGTTTGTAGTTCTTTCTTCTATTTAAACAAATGACTTTTTTATACTTTTTCTTTTGTAATTTTTGCATGTAGGTTATGTAAAATAACAAGAAATGATATTGAACATAATTTTCGAAGAATTTTACAATTTATGTAGAAGAAGACCGCCTCCATCTACAAGAAACAACGAGCCAGTGATGAATGAAGCTGAATCTCCAATTAAGAACTCAATTGCAGCTGATGTATCGCTACATTCGCCAATACGACCAACCGGATAAAGTTTCTTGCAACTCTCAAAAAATTCCTCTGCATCTTGCGACGACATATTTTCACCCGTTTCAAATATTGGCGTACGTATTAGGGCTGGACATATAGCATTTACTCGAACTCCCTTTTGTGCCAAATCCAATGCGGCGCTCTTGAATGATCATTTTAAATAAATTGCATGAATATACGTTTGAATTTAAAAGCACTTTTTTAATTACCTTTGTTAGTTGATTGACGGCTGCCTTTGAAATGCTGTACGCCAGTGAATTTGGTCTGACACGAAAACCGGCTATACTGGACACGTTTAGTATGTTTCCCTTTGTCTTTTCTATATGTGGAACCGCCAATTTCGTCAATTCAATGACACTTCTTACGTTGGTTCTCATGATTCGGTCATATTCAGCCAATTCGATATGTGCCACTGTATTACGCGAAAGAATAGCGGCATTATTTATCAATACATCCAATTTCCCAAAGTGATTCACCGTCTCATTAATAATACGCTCGGCATCAGTTACAATATCTGCTCGAATAACCAGTGGAGTTGGTGCATTTGCATTCTTTATTTGATCGCTGATTTTGTTCAATCGTTCGATATTACGACCAACCAAAGCAATATTGGCACCTTTTTTGGACAAGTGAACAGCGGCATGAGCACCAATTCCGGAACTAGCACCAGTTATTAGAATAACCTTATTTGCAAAACTCATTTTTAATACAGATAATTCTTATACGTGTCGGAGAAAAAATCAAACTGCGTATCTAATCTACATTCGATAGTCTTATCATATAAAAATTAACCATTCTATCAGCTGTCATTGACTATGAAGCTCACAAAGTTGAGTATTTCTGTTTTCAGGTTTGATTTTATATGAATCAATTCAATCCAAATAAAATCATTTTTGCGAATCAATGCATAATTTGGTTTTATCGTTAACTTGAAAGAAATTCTCAATAAAAAGTCAATATTCTATTTTTTTTTTTTTCGAAATTCGAAATCCAATTAATTATTTAAATTTTTAAAACTTTTTTTTCCCGCGACTATTGCGTCGCCATCTATTTTAAAAAGATCAGATAATTTGGTATATTCATATCTTTCGGCTATGATTTGATGTATTCAACTTAACTATGAAGCTTTTTGATAGTAGTTCAATTGAATTCTTTGTAGTTTTCAAATTCTCTTTATTCCCAATTATCAAAATTGAAGAATATATTTAAATGAATTTGAATACTTCAGTCAAAGCCCGCTACTAATGCGCCGCCATCAACATTCAGAAGAGTGCCGGTTATAAATGAGGCTGCATCGCTTGTGAGGTAAGCTATAGCTGCAGATGTATCACTCACTTCACCAATTCGTCCCAATGGATAACGTGACTGATATGTATTGAAGATGGCTTGTTCTTCTTCGCTGTCAATTCCGAGTGTTCGATAAATCGGGGTGCGAATGGCCGCCGGGTTAATTGCATTGCATCTGATATTCCTTGAAGCCAAATCCAAGGCAACACATTTAGTAAACTGATCGAGGCTAGCCTTTGAAATGCAGTAAGACATCAAATTGGCAACAGCTTTCATGCCAGCTGTACTTGAGACATTCAAAATATTGCCCTTTGTCTGCTCAAGGAATGGTATTGCCTTTTGAGTTAATTGAATGACACTTCGCAAATTTGTATCGATCATTTTATCAAATGCTTCCATTGTAATGTTCTCAATATTGTCTTCTGTTAAAATGCCGGCATTGTTGATCAAAACGTTGATCTTTCCAAAATGTTCGACGGTTTTAGATATGATTTTCTCACAGTCTCTGGTTACATCGGCAACAATCACAAGTGGCGTCGACGATCCATTGGAAATTATTTGATTTTTCACATCATTCAATCTCATCTCGTTACGTCCAACCAAAACAACATCTGCTCCCATTTGTGCTAAGTAAACTGCGGCGTCAGCTCCAATTCCACTACTGCTACCAGTTACGACAACAACTTTATTTTTGAAATTCATTTTTTTCCGGAGAGAAATAGCTGAAGAAAACCACTCAATGAAATAACTAAACTTTGTATTCAATCCAAACCTTTATCAATTCACTGATAAGAAACAATATCGCTTTAAAATGAAATGTCATCCGATCCAAAAGTTAAGTGGTGTTTTGTGTGACATCTATCAAATTTTTTTGAACTTCATTACTTTTGCGCACACCAGAGCAGCGAAACAAACAACTACGCGCACCGACTACGTGCACCAATGTGCAATCAATGGCAATTTTTGGTCCACTGAGTAAGGTAAAAATATATTATTCTAAAGGTACACTTTAGGTAGACTTGATTAGGACTATAAAAACGTGGAGACTAAAAATAGTTTCCGTGTTAGTGAAGCCTAGAGGCAAGTTGAATATACAGAAATATTAATCCATGAATATTTTTTTCAACTTCGAGGTACACTTTTTTTGTTTTGTGGTATACTTAGAGTTTAAAAAACGACCTCGCCGGCATTTTGAATATACATCCCACGTTTTGGGTGCGTGTGGTGGTTTGTATCGCTGCTCTGGCGCACACCTAGTGTGGGGAAGGTATTGTATTAGACCAAAAAAATACAGTAACCGCAAAACGTTTTTAATCAATTTCGTGAGATTCTATCGCAGTTTTCTAAAATGTGCGAAAAGACAAAAAATGACATTGCCAAACGCATGAAACTCATCATATCCGACATAAAAAAATCGAAAAGTCTGACGGTATTAAAGCCTTTAACGGTGCGACAATTTTATGGAAAGGTGTAAAAGTTCAAGAACCTAAAGGCACCAGTCGTAAAGATTGGGTTAGACGTGAAAACCGATCATTTGAACGACAACGAGGAGAGGGAGATGCAAGATCGAATGACTTCCAAGTACGTGAGCAGAATGGTATTATTGTATGGTTATTATCGAGCGCGGCTATACATACCATTAGAATTGTGGCCCAAAAATTGGCTTGTATCGAATGATTTTCAAATGCTTGAGGCTGATATACGCCCAAATGTTCATAGATTTTTCGTGTCGTTTGAAAAATGTTCATAATTTTGTTTCTGAATATTTTTGATTCAACTTGAATTTGAAATGATTGGCAAACGTTTCGATGGTTTATTTTCAAGAAATATTTTGGAACTTCAATAGGTGTTGATACAATGAAATTTCTCTTGAATTCAATTTCCTTCAGTTTTTTGAAAACCAAAAATGAATTCAATGATTTTTGATTTTGTTATGGCCGATTGAAATCACAAGTGTAAGATGGATCCCACAATATTTACAAAACGATTCCGTTAAATCAAGTAAATAAGGAAAGAGTATAAGTTTATTATTTTGCGACCAAGTGCAATGAGATCCAGAACGTAACTGAAACCATTATAAGATTCATTATTGTATTTGAATTGAGTGTCATTTACTGCTGTATAGTGGACACTTTTGCTTCAACACATTAACAATTTAAGCGTTTTTCATACCAGGTGTAGATACATCCAGATTTTAAAACTGCAATTACGTGACAAAAGTTTGCTCTAAATGGTTCTAGGGGCATTTGCAGATAAAATTGGATATTTCATATAAATGCAAAGAGAGCATATTGTATCTAAGTCAAGTATATGTTGCCATTCATACAACGATGTATAAAATCGTATATAAAACGAGTTAAATGCCCCTTGAAATGGATAAAACAAATTGTTATCGATTCATTTCGGATCTTATTGAAATGTGCTGTATAATAGTCAAGAGAAACAGAAACAAATGTTCGATTACACACCTGAAACAATAAAAATCTTCAGAAAATATAAATAACTGCTCTGCGATTCCTAGAAGTCCATACAAATCAATTGCAACAAGGACATTTTCACGTTGTCTGAACAACATATGCATTTTTTAATGTCTTGAATCTATTTTCATCGGCAAGAATCGTACGATGTTTAAAGAATTGTCCAAACACGTATGTATAATGATAGAGGTGACCTTTCGTTTTATTTGTACAAGAAAACGTGGCGATGTCCATGAAAGCGTCAATTAGAAATTAAATATGTTCCTTAATAACAATTTTCTTCCAACCTGGTCTCAAGGACGGTGTTAAAACTAAATATGGAAACCATCTATTGATTGAAACACGCGCGGATGTGTTCAAAAGCAATAGAAATTCACATGCACTTGGTGCAATGCATCGAATTTGTAGCTATCAATCAGTACAATACTTGCTATATTCTTTTCTCAAATCTTTTGGATTGTATCATGCAGTGTGGAACGAAGGTTTAAGTCGGTTTATTTTTGAATAAGCATTTAAAATGAGAACTAGGCGACCATCGTCCAAAAAAGATGAAACTAACACCAAAAATAGAGTCAAATAGAGTGCGTAACTCATTTTGAGGGGTAAAGCCTCTACTAAGTAAGCGTACTCCAATACTTGTTTCTGTGTGATCGGTTGGCCGCTGTTAATCTACTTTGAAATGATAAACGTGCCAAAATGCACCAAACTCAAACACAAATCCAAGCACTTGCCATTCAAATTCAGCAACAAAAGTACAACATCAATGATTACAAGAAGTTGATCGAACAGATGACATTATTGAAAGCAGAGGTTTCTGCACTTGAAAACGAGAAACGGCTTGTTCAAGATGAGGAATCTAATCAATTGATCAAATATGCGCGACTTGTAAAAAATGTTTCCAAAACAATCACTGACATCAACAATCGCGGCATGCAAATCATAAAAGTGCTTAATAATTCACGGGAATTCGCTGACTGTTATGCTGTTATGGCGATCGTGGACTGAATAAATTACATTTGCCGGCAACGCCATCATTGAAGCAAGTGGATTGGAATCCAAATATATCGATTTTTTGAAAATTGTCCTCGTTTTCCACTTGTCTTGCATCCCCCCCCACTAAAATATGATATCCAGCGAGGCAAATTTGAAGCGAAGAAATGAAACCAAAATGAGTTCATCATTGATTTTATTTATCCTTTTTCTATGCCGTTCTGTGCTAGCAAAATGATAAAAATGCTTTAAATGTGCACCAATTCTCACAATTAACTTTACTCAAAGGTATCATCTAATCATTTATTCATTTGTTTTTCCATGACACATAAATCTATTTTATGTAGTTGTTAAAAAACCTAGATCAAATGCATGTTGTGAATCAAAGCATGTGTGAAAAGCTGACTCAGCTCTTACAATGGAAAAGTAGTATAAAAGAGAGACCTGTGAAATGCATTCAATCAGTCATATTTCTTAACAGTTACAGTTTACTTCATTTTCGAAAACGATCTCTAGAAACCAGCCAAAAATCAATTTATCATTATTTCCAATTTTCAAAACACGCCGTTTTTATTTTCAATTTGAAAATTTGAGTTTATAATGAAACCAATACCAACTGCACAGCAAATGATGATATGGCTTTGTCAATTGCCTCCGGAAAATTCCACAAGTGTTTGGAAGAAATTGGCATATATTGGCTTTACCATAGTTATGACTTTGGCACAGTTTACTCTGTCGCTTGCATCGGTTGCATTCATTTTAAAGAATGGAACAAATAATTTCGAACAAACCTTATTTGCTGCTTGTGTATTTATTTCCGCGTTGGGGGCGGTCTATATTGAGTTGGAAATAGTTTTTATGCAGCATAGATTTTCCAATATTTTGAAGAATTTGGCAACAATTTATGGCGCAAGTAAGACTACATTTAATTTTAAACAATTATTTTAAAATATAACAGGAAAAAAACTCATCTTTTTCCAATTCACGTTGAATGTAGATAAGCACGAAGATTCATTTCAATTTTTGGAACAAGTGAACAACAAATGTGAATGGATATGGAAGTTTTATTTGAAATGGGTGGTCACCTCAGCCACGGTTTCATTTCCTATTAATGGTATTGCCTCAATAATATTTTGTTACTACTTGCATGGAGAGCTAAATAGAGATCATTTATATATACCATTTTATTTTGTGTGAGTAAAATGTATTCCCAATATTTTTGCATTCCAAATATTTTTAAATCACCAATCAAATTCTTTCAGTTTACCGTGGGATCAAGCAACACTACTTGGATACGGTGGAGAGATATGTACCTACATGTCCTTTGCTGTGTCTTATTATCTTATATGTGGGGTCGTTATGCTGACGTTTATTTCAATGTGCTTTCATCATCAAGCATTTTATGAAATGTTTCGACATGAGCTGCGCAAATTAAATGATCCCGATGAAAATATCAACCAGAAGAAGCTACTCTGCAAAATTATCGAATTCCACAGTTCCGTTAGAGAGTAAGTTATAGTGCTTAAACTCCTATTTTAAGTTCATTAGATATTTAAAAGTAGTTATTTTTTTTTGTCTTTTTAGATGGTTTTTATATTCGTCTGACGTTTATACATTTATTATCATGATCAAACTACTTTACAGCATGCTATGCTTGGCGATTTGCATTTTCGATTTAATGATTGTAACTAACTTCCGCTTTTTAGAAGTAATTCATCAAATACATTTGATTCTTTTCTGTAATATTTTAGCAACTTGAAGATATTGATATCGGTGTCTTCATTTGCTTCATTGGGATAAAGGTATTCATTGCAAATTTGTTTTTGTATTGCTATTTTGGAAAATTAGCTTCCGATAGCTATGAGAAAATGGCAGAATGTCTTTATAATGAATGCAATTGGATTGCGCTACCCAATGATCTTCAAAAGCATATTCTCCTTATGGTTCAAATGTCTCAAAGAGAAATTTTCTACCATGGATTTGGAAACGTTACGATGAATTTGGAAACATTCACTAATGTAAGTTTAACATGATTTAGTTTACTCAAATCGACTCATTTGAGTGCACATTTTTGGTTTTTCCTGTTTTTCTTTCGTTTGTGTACGTATTTGATCTATGCGTACTGACAATTCAAATTATGAAACAGTGGCCAAATTTTGATTTTTTTTTTCTTATGAGTAAATTACTCTACAAATGCAATTCACTTTTAAATACACCGCCAAAGTACTTGGAAGTAATGCTTGATGGATCGATGCATAAACGAGTGGAATTTAAAAAATATTTTAGTCCGCAGAAAAATTAACCAATTTAATCAAAATTATATGATTTGAATTCGAACCATATCGACTTTCGTCAAAAAATTCATGGAAATACACAGAAATTCGGTAGTTTGGGTATGTTTTTTCGGAAGAGCATCTAAAGAGTAATTTTATTCAAAAATGGTAGAATTTAAACTCGAGTTATAACGTACAAATCAAGTTGTTTTCAGATTCCCATACAAACTCTTGGGAAAAACTTCATTTGCAAGGAAAATAATTTTCCTTGGCGAATTTTCCAAAAAGAAAAATATTGTTTTTGCGGATTGGATGCGTGACACAAACTAACCGAAAACGATTTTAAAGCTTGATATATATCAAGCAAAATTGGATTCTAAGCCAATATCCAACCCTTTCTGATTGACATTTTTCCTCTTTTTCAGTTTATGAAGACCACATTCAGCTATATCATGATTTTGAAAACTTTGAATGACAAATAATTCACAACATTGATTTTGTTAATATCAGCACCATAGCCTTGCACCAGCACGACCAAAAGATAACCTTAACTTTAATATGAAAAAAGGAAACCTTTCTTCATTTAAAATGAATTATTTTATTTCATTTTTTCCCCGCGGGAAAATGATAATTGTGAGAACTTCAGACACATGCAGATACAATTTTTTTATGTAATTGATCACGTTGATACAAAGTCAAATAAATTGGTTTTGAAAATCGATTATTTATGGTTTCTTTGATAGATAGTCGTTTAGTTTTCAGAAGTATGCTATTTTTTGACCACTATGATTCATATATTCCTACGATTCATTTTATATAGTGCATATATATTATATGAGCAAAAAAATACCAACCAATTGAAATTCAAAGAAACACACTGATATCGAAAAATATTTCAGTATTCGGCTTGATCATTAAAAAATTAAAAATTCTGAATCTTCAATGCCAATAGTGTTATCACGTCCAGTTGATGTGAAAAATGGCATATGTTGTTATTCGACAAATAACATAGATGCGGGATAGTATTGCCCAAAAGTGACACTTTCATCACTAAAGACTCAATGAATTTTGTCCATTTTCCGGCCTTTTCATTTGCCTCCTCGTAAATTGCCTGTGACACCGTGTTCTCTTTTCCTAGATATTGATTAATTAAAATTAGTGTCTACTCGTTATAATGAGAGTGGTTCGAAAATATTAAGTTTTTCGAAATCAAAGTTGTTCCTACGAATAACCTATGCCAAATGATACCAAGAATCATTTTCAGCCCAGGTGGACCCTTTTTCACAACAATATGACTTGTTGCATTTAGACTATATTTTTTAATAAATATTCAAGATAAAATTCATTATTATGAAAATTAATTGTGTTCTCAATTGAAGAGAGTAGCATTGAAAATATCCCAATATAATTAATTTATTAGACCAATTGCGTTTTGAAAGAGTGAAACTATTCATACACAAAATGTCAACATATTCAGCAAAGTTTGGCAAAATCTAAAACATTATACATGGTGGATATGACTGAATATTTACAGATATTGTCAGATAATCGAACTAACGTAATTTTTGAGATTTAAAAAATAAACATAAATACACTTCCAATGTACTTGGAAGTAAAAAATATTCTCAATCCCCAGGTCCGCAGAAAAATTAACCAATTTAATCATAATTGTATCATTTGAACTCGAGCCATATTAACTTTCGTTTGAAAATTCATGAAAATACAAAAAATGTGGCAGTTTGATGTACTAGAGGCACTTGTCACAAGTACGATCGAGTATTCTGGCTATGTTTTTGGGAAATGACATTTCAAGAGCATTTATAAACTGAGAATTTTAATCAGTATCGTAGAATTAGAACTCGAGTCTCAGTATTGGGCTTAGGAATCTGAAAAAATTGGTTTCAAGTTGATAGCTGATATCTTGATTGAGTTATGCGTGACACAAACAAACAAACTAACCGCACAGCAGCGCAGTTGACATTTGGTCCATCGCGCCAAAAAAAAAAGCAGTGACCGGGTCGCATATAGAATTTTATACTTTGTATAAACGCAGACGCAACATATCCGTCGCTGTTCGCTTCCCTGAAAATAAGTGTCAGCTATGCTGTTGTAGTGACGATTGTATGAAAATACCAATACATTTAAACAATTCTACTACTACCGTTTTTTGTGAGCAAAAATGATTTTAAAGCTTGATGAAAAAAGCGCGGTCAGCCCCTAGGTTATAGGAACAGTAAATGACATAAAATGAAAGGCTGATCTTTTGACGATATTGCTCGATTTCGATTACACTTAAAATCAAACTAACTTTGTGCGTACTTTTTTCTATTACTGCTTCAAATTCCTCAATCAGCTTAAACATGTTAGATGCCTTCCAAAATATTACAATTAAGAACAACAGGTCCACTGTCGATGTAACCAATCCATAAAAGCCATCCGAATATTCTTGAATATTCTTGCATGGTTTGTGCTTCGAATAGAAGGCCCATTACAAAAATGGACACTTATCGTTTGCTTCGCAAATGCCTGAGGCTGATGAACGCTCAAATTTTCAAAGACTTTTCGCGTCGTTTGAAAAAATTTCATAATTTCGTTTCTCATTATTTTTGTTTCAATTTGAATTTGAAATGATAGGCAGACGTTTCGGGGTTCAAAGTTTTAGAAAAAATGAATTTTAATTGAATTTTGTCAAAATATTTTGGAACTTCAATAAGTGCGAAATTGCGAAATTTCTCTTGAACCAAAAATGAACTCAATGATTTTGTTATGACCGATTGAAATCACAAGTGTGAAAAAATTGATTACACAATATTAACAAAACGAAATCGTTAATTTAAGTAAATAAGGAACGAATTTAAGAAAGTATTTTTTTGTCAAAAAAAAGAGAGAATATTTGCGACCAAGTACAATGAGATCCAGAGAGTAACTGAAACCATTATACGATTCTATTCGAAATGAATGACATTTATAACTGCACAGTGCACTGCACACGCATGCTTCAAAACATTAACAATGTAAGTATTATTCATACCACGTAAAAATACAGCGAGAATTGGAAACTTAAAACTGCAATTACGTGACAAAAGTTTGCTCTAAATGGTTCCAAGGGTATTTGGAGATGAATGTATATTTCATATAAATGCAAACAGAGTATATTGTGTTTTGTATATAAGCCACATTATATATTTGCATCGTATGGTACAAGTTAAATGCCCCTTGAAATGGATAAAACAAATGGTTATCGATTCATTTCGGATTTTATTGAAATGTGCTGCATCGGTTAAGAAAAACTAGAACAAATTTTCGATGAAATACAGTTCTCCTATGCACAACTGAATCAACAAAAACCTTCAGAAAATATAAATAACTGCCTAGTGGGCTTGGGAACTCCAAAAAGTCCGATACAAATCAATTGCAACGAGGATATTTTCACGTGGTCTAAACAACATAAGCATTTTTTTAATGTTTTTGGTTTATTTTCAGTGGCGAGCATCGTACGATATTAAATAATTGTCCAAACACGTATGTAAAATGATTAAGGTGACCTTTTTGTTCTCAATTCATGTCCTTCGTTTTATTTGTACGAGAAGACATGGCGATATCCATAAAGGTATCAAATACTAGAAATTAAATTTATTCGTCAATAAAAAAATTTCCTCCAGCCTTCACGGTTTAAAGGCGGAATATGTGGAACAACCAATGGACAATATGGAAGAACATATTGTTTGAAACACGCGTAGATGTGTTCAAAAGCAATACAAATTCAAATGCACTTATTTCAATGCATTGAATTTGTATCTATACATCAGTGCTTTATTCTTTTCTAGAATATTTTAGATCATAGTAGCATGGAGCGAGGATCGAAGGTTTAAATTACTAGAAAACTAAAAAATCTAAGAAAAATTAGCAATACTAAAGCCTGTGTCTCCCCCTAGAAATTATGCTATTTTTAAATCAGCAATTAAAAGGGAAACTGATCGACAATCATTATCAACAAAGGTTTTATTTGAATGGATGAAACACACGAGCAAATTTTTATCGAACATTGAATTGCAATTCAATTGCATTTTATTGAAAACTGCATTATCATTCGAGAAACCAAATTGAAAGTTGAAAGTGACTGTCGTGAAGAAGCACAGTTTTTCAATGCACAATCGTTGAATTCTTTTTTTTCAATTTTTCAATTTTCAATTCACCTTTATTTGTAAATTTCTTAAGACTAAACATTAAATAGAAAAAGGTATAAACTAGTGTTTTAATTATAAATTAGCTTTGCA
>NW_022201606.1:1446524-1575945 GCF_009176525.2 Contarinia nasturtii
GATTGTAAACTAAGATCATTGAGGTAATCTAAGTATATTGGTGGTTTGCTGTTATAATAATTTAAAGAATTCATATAATCTTCATCGTAAATTAAATGATATCTTATAATGGATGAGGTATTATTTTTCTCCCTGAGAATAAAATTTAATGAGTGTTGAACAAGCTCATTTTCAATATTATTTATTCCACTTTCCTCATAGATTAATTTGTTTGGATAGTATTTTACACTATCCGGTCTTCGGTAGAGCCCAGTACAAGCTCGTAAAATTTTTTTTTCCAGTAGGGCTATTACAATCGTTGAATTCTTTATGAGTAACATTTATGAAAATGTTGATAAAGTAAACACAAACTTATCGTCAATTTAAGTTCGTAGATTGATTTATTTATTTGGAAAAGTTGTTTGAACTACTTTTAATATGCATTTCAAATCAGCTACTGTTCCGTACAAATGGAAATGCCTTATTCACTCAACATTTATAAAAAAAACGAATCATTTTCATAATATTTTTTAATTTGAATTGATTGAAAATTATTTCGATTTTTAGTATTTTACTAAATTTGAATGAAACATTTTTTTTTTTTAAATACTAACTAAGTGGTGAGTAATACGAAGAAGTTTTTCTGTGAGCAAAAGCTGCATAAATATAACAAAAAATTGTTTGGTTGTTACTAGGGTTGTTATCAAAAGAGCTCATCACATAAAATCAATAATTTGTTGCGTATTTTTGCTATCTAACCCGTCTCAAGGTCATTTAATAAAAACAAGACGGTCAAAAAATCTGAAAAATAAAATGTCAAATATTAGTCAAAGTGGAGGTTTCATCGAGTTGAATCTATCTACCATTAACTGAGTACGTGACTCGTTCATATCAATTCAAAAGAATAAGAACAATTTTTAATTTCTGTATTTACGTAAATTCGTGCCTTAGACGAATAAAAATCCACCCAATTTGTATTTTATTCAACTGTTTAGTTTAAGTACTAAATTCTTCAAAATCTCGCCTTCATATTGTAGATTAAAAAGTGTGTATTCTCGAAACTTTTTATTTACTTCTGCACGTCTATAGGCACTGCATTCCATCTGTGTTGAAATCAAAATACAGAATGCTTTAAATGAACATTAATTTATTTTTCCCAATTTTGCTATTCTATTGAAAACAGAGCATATACTAAGCATAGATATATATCCTGGATATTTTGTCAGTATCTGATATTCATTGGAGCCAGACTTTGAAATAGAGTAAAAACAATAGAAGTTATTGTTATAGTGATTGTAGTAATCACAGCAATGAAATCCCTACTACCGTGCTAGATGGTGTCGACACGAGTGGACGGATTTTTAAATTTATTTGAACGACGCCATGATACGATACTTGTCCATTACAACGTACATGTTACAGAAGAAACACACAGTCCATGTCCACGCTAGTGGACTTAAACGATTTGAACCGTCAATGTGAACTAGATCAAGTATAGAACTTTACATAGGATCATATACGATGAATATGGATTACACAGTCTGTTTCAAAATACCGTCACCAATGTCGACACCATTTGACATCAAAATTTTGACAGTTAAAATATGTGTTATTGTTGTTGTCGTTTCATTGCTGTGTAGTAATGTAAATGGTTTTATACTTAGACCTATAACAATCACTTCTATTGTTTTCACTCCATTATAATGTCTGGCTGCGATAAATATCGGATACTCACAAAATATCCAGGATATATATCTATGCTCAGTATATGCTCTGATTGAAAATGATATACGTACACATGTTTAATATTTTACAAACTAATAATCCATAAGAGCAAAGATAAAATAATAACAACAATAGATAAAGGCATTTAAACAGAATTTCCACTTTTAAAGACATTGTTATCATTTTAAATTCGAATTTCTTTTTTGAAATTGACAATTTGCGGTTTTACACTTAATCAAGTGCACTTGTTCACATGCTATAAATGACTTCAACAAAAACAAGTTTTAAGCGGCACTGAATATTATCATATGTTCATATGAATATCTTTCATATATATTTGGAATTTATTCAACAAATTATTTCAAAATTATGACCAGAATCTGTAATTATTTTAATACTATATTATTTCAAAAATGTTGAAAGTCAAAAGCATGTCCATGATAATTTAAATAGCAGAATTATATATTTTCGGTTTTTCATTGTTTGGATGAACGGATATTTTTAAGTAAAATACGATAAAAATTAATTTAAAGAAGATAGTGAGTCTCTTATCAAACTCAAATGAATATTTCAATGCAAATTAACGTAAGCAAACATAAAGATTATCGTATGGTGATGATTTAATAAGCGGCAGCTGACACAGCCCCACCATCGCACTTCAATAGTGTTCCCGTTATAAATTCAGCCCGTTCACTTGCCAAGAATGCGATACATCTAGAAATATCAGAGACACGACCGATTCTGCCAACCGGATACTTTTTGCCATTTTCTTCAATAAACGTTTTTATCTCATCCGGTGACATTCCCACCGTCTCAAAAATGGGAGTTTCAATTAAACCTGGTGTTAAGTATTGAGAAATACGTTTGAATAGTTTGATAGTTAGTAAAAGATTGACAATTTATTATATGACATTATATAAATAGATATCTAAACTAGACAATATTAAATACAAATGCTACTTAATACCTGGATTAACCGAATTCACTCTAATATGTTTTCGGCCAAATTCATTTGCTGCACACTGAGTAAATTGATCCAAAGCGGCTTTTGACATTGAATAGAATGTTGACGAATAAACGGGCACCATACCGCAAATGCTAGATACATTAACGATATTTCCATTCGTCTTTTCAAGATGTGGCACACACAATTTTGTCAAAGTTATAACACTTTTTACATTTGTATCAAAAATTTGCTCATATTGCAACGTGGTAGCATCCATAATTGGTATTTCGATATTGATTCCGGCATTGTTCACCAATACATCCAACTTACCATAATGTGATATGGTTTCGTCGACGATTCGTTGACAATCTTTCGTTACATCGGCAACGATTGCATGGGGCGTTGGAGATCCAGCTTTGATAATATCAGCGACCACATTATTCAATCGTTCTTGATTACGACCGACTAGTACGACTCGACCGCCCATACTAAAATTAAATTTTACGATAAAACAGCATATTTTCTGTAAATAATGAAAATCACCTCGATAGAAGACGTGCCGTTTCCGCACCAATGCCACTGCTCGCTCCACTGATAATGATAACTTTATCGTTAAACTCCATACTTTCACAATTCTCTTCTCCCACAATTATTGTATTAAACTAATTTATTTACGAAGCAACAATCGAAAAAATTTAACGAAAAATGTTCCTTTTATCACAATCAATGTGGAATTATACATATGGTTGATGATAAAATGCGCACTTGCGAACTTTGTATGTCGATGTGAAACGGTTAAATTTGATACTAAATAAAATGAAGCTTATTAATTATCTTGGACTGGTATTTTGTTGTGTGCAACAGTAACCAGAGCTGTTATAAGCACCCGCAAAGTTCGGACACGTACTTGTATGCATGTACTCAAATGTACTCCAGTTTCATTCAAATTTGAAGTGGGGCAGTTAAATCATTCAAAAATAAAATTTAATTTTCTTCAGATGATTTTGACATCCAGTCGCAAGCAATAAAATTCTCATTGATGGAGTGACGTGTGAGCTTGAAAATAACATGAGTAGCATTCGTTGTGAACGTATACTAGTACGTTCTCGAACTTCACTAGTGTCTATAACAGCACTGACAATATCTGGTTTTATTTCACATAAAAAACAAGTTACATGCATAATTCTGTGCATATGCCAAAGTGACTTTTAGCTGCGTATCTTAAAATAATATATATTTTACGAACATACGCAAAAAATATTTGTGTGTCACAGTCATTACAATCATGAACGAAACAAATAATTAAGAGTTGGAACTTATAAATCGCAAATCGCAACCGGAATGTAAATTTTCATATTGCTCAAACTGCTCATTCTTAAATCTTCAATACAATTCGCAGATTTCATTATCAACTATACAATTATACATATACATGTGGAATCAATTTATCTTTTTTCCGTTAGCGATATATTGGACGAGTTGAAAACTGGTGCAAGCTATAGTTTGACATTGTTGATGAAGTACAATTTTTAATTGTGGCTTCCAGCTATAAGCAGAAAAATTGTCATATAAGAAATATGAATAAATACTCTTAAATATGAATAAATACGAACAAATTCGGGGGATTTCAACAAATTCAAGAGATGTTAACACAACTTTACGTTTTTTGGGAGATATTTTGAGATTTTCTGAACTGTAATACCGACAATGTTGAACTTGACAAGAACATGGAATGAAGAAGTGGTGAATTATTATGACAGCTTCTATATATTAAAAAATATATTGATTTGTTCTGATTAACTATTTGTTCAATCTCTTTTATACTTTGTTCATTTAAATTACTTAATGACGCTCTATCGATTGCACAGACAGCTAAAATATCTTTAATAATTTTTGGAATTTTATATTCGTAGAAGTTTTGATACTCACGCCAGAACCGTTCCATTGCAAATGGCACAATTCAATTTTGCTTTGTAATGCAAAAACTTACACACATGTAACAAACAACTACCATGACAGCTTAGAAGCTGTCACAATAATTCACCTATTATAAATAGGTCTGCAGCGCCAAAAATTCACCACCATTCATTATTATCTCATATTCGCCCATATTCTAAGAATGTCAAAATATTCGACAAAATTTGAAGTATCCTACATGGTGGATATCGGTGAATACTTACGGATATTGTCAGATACGGTGAGATATTTGAATTTTTATGGGATTTTAAGAATGAAGTTAAATTTTGGTACATAAATACGCGCGAAATTGATTATGCTTACATACAATAAAAAAGCCAATTTTGTTTGTTTGAAATTTATTTATTATTCAACACATTTTTCAATATGACTCTCATTCACCAATTGTAGGCTGAAAATCATATCATAGTTCATAGGTGATGACGAGGGTTCCTAGGGTTCGGATTACTCTCTAAAATATTTTTAGGAACCCTCAACAATTTTGGAAATGAGGACCTTTTTTTGCTCTTCACTTTTTTTGGCCGAGAAAATTCTTTCGATTTGCTAGGTTTTTGGAAAAAAAGGGAAGAGCAAAAAAAAAAACGATTTTATCCTCATTTCCGACAAATTGTTGACATCGTCAGTTCCCCCTACGGAATTTCGCCATCACCCCCCCTCCTAAAAAATTTTACGTCATCATCTATGTCATAGTTCATATTCTAAAAGTTTTCATTTGTTCCAAGTAAACAGCCACCATCGACGGGAAGACATGTTCCATTTATGAACGACTCTGAAGCCAAGTAAGCGATAGCAGATGAAGTATCGCTTACTTCACCAACTCTTTTGACTAAATAAATTTTCGCTTGATCTTCGTAAAATTGAGCTTCATTCGATTTGTCAATTCCAATCGCTGCAAAAAGCGGAGTTCTGATAGTGGCCGGGTTCACACTGTTAACTCTGATATTCTTCGAAGCTAAATCTAGAGCTGCACACTTGGTAAACTGATTCAATGAAACATTTTTTTTAGAAATTGCTTACATTTTTATTGACATCTAATTTAAATTACCTGATCAAGACCACTCTTTGAAATGCAATATGTCATGAAAGAACCAAATGCTTTTAATCCAGCCACACTGGACACGTTCACGACATTGCCTTTAGTTTTTTCAAGATGCGGAATGGCCAAATTAGTTATCACGATCACGCTTTTTAAATTGGTATTCAACATACGATCAAATCCATTTACATCAAATCCAGTTACAGTGTCTGAACCAAAAATTCCGGCATTATTCACCAAAACGTCCAATTTACCGAAATGTTTGATTGTTTCATTAATAATGCGTTCAGCATCTTTGGTCACATCGGCTACGATCGCAAGCGGCGTTGGATGACCAGCTTTGCTAATTTCTTTAGCGACTTCATTTAATCGCTTCTCATTTCTGCCAACAATTGAAACACTTGCACCTTTGCTTGCTAAATGATGAGCTGCATCCGCACCAATTCCAGAACTTGCACCGGTTATAAGAACTACTTTACCACTGAAACTCATTCTAACGCCACTTTATTTAAATACAATATTCTGTATATTTAAATTATAGACCAAACTTTGCGGATGAATCCAACTTGAATGTAGTATGACTACTGCGATTTGACAGACTACGCTCAGATTTATATCGATCTTATTTATTACGTGTTATTGTTACAAATTAATTGGCACACACACAGGCATTAGGTTACATTCAGTTTGATATAAATGTATTGGCTTCTTGATCATTGCACTATTAGGCGCAAATACGCATGGGAAATATTCTTCTATGCGGAATATCGTATAGAAGTGTGCATGTATTTCTTAGTGTGTACTTATCATCACGGTCAATTATTCGTCTATTATATCGATACTTAACATTCATTGTGTTGACATTTTCTATCTTTAATTAATCGTTAAAAGAGTCACTTCAAAATTTAATGAATCTTATAATTGAGAGCCCGAGACCCAAAACATGTTGAATAATTTCTTTTCGGAAAAACAGCATAAGAAAAAAAATATTGAGCGGAACATAGAAAACTTAGAGTAAAAACGACACATATCGCTCGTCTGTTTTGTCGCTATCTGAATATCCTGCAGACATTATAATGAGATATTTTCAGCCAGATGAATCAGCTCAGCCAGATATCGTCAATAGCTGAAATTTAGTGAAAACAATAGGAGTGATTGTTATGGTTATAATTACACTTACATTGCTACAATCACTATAACAATCACTATCATTGTTTTCACTCCATTTCAGCTCCTGACGTTATCTGGCTGAGCTGATTCATCTGGCTGAAAATATAACGTTATAATGTCTGATATTCTGTTTTATTTCTGAGGACTACATGTGATCTTTTTACTCGGTCTTTTCATTAAAAAAAAAAAATCTTATGCTCCTTTTCCGAAAAGAATTTTTTAACTTGTTTTTGGTCTCAGGTTCTCAATACTCAATTGTAATTGTTTGGATTTCTAGTTGGACTTCGTTTTATTGTTAAACAACACTTATGCATTTTACGAAATAATCATATTGTACTCTGTATTTGAACTTCCTATTTTTTTTATTATGAAATAAATGTAATTATCGATTTTTTACGTCAATTTCTAGTAGGTTGATTGTAATTTTCAAATGTTTCAACTTCTGGAAATGAACGTTTTATTTTAAATGTTATCGAAGAGTTAAAAGATTCATTGTATAAAAGAACGACAATATACTAAAAGAAATAATACGAAAATTGTCATTATTTTATTTATTTTTATTGTGGCCTTCCATATTGAGTGATTCTAATACAATAGTTTGTAATGCGCGCACAAAATACATCTGTACTATGGAGATTATGTCGGAACAAAGGATTTTTAGTGTGACAATGATATATTACAACCATTTGCTCCGCCTGTAAAAATAAAATGATTTAAAATGTTGCATTTAGAAATGAATAATGACTATTTTAATAATACATACTTCCAAGTCCACTTGCCATTATTCCGCCATCGACAGGAAGTAGGATGCCTAAAATGAATGTTATGGTTTAAACAATGTTATGGTTTAAGAATTAATGTAATTAATAAGTAATGTTATGGTTTAAGAATTCATTCATTTTTTTATACCATTTACAAACGATTCAGAAGCCAAGTAAGCGATGGCAGACGAAGTATCAGAGACCTCACCGACTCTTCCAACCAAGTAGTCATTTTTACGTTCTTCATAAAATTGAGCTTCGTTCGACTCATTGATTCCGATCGCTTCAAAAATTGGAGTTTTGATTACTGCCGGATTCAAACTAGAATTTTATATTCAAATAATTGTGTAAAAACTTTAATCATTCTCAATTTTAAAAATAAAATTACCTATTCACTCTGATTTTTTTCGACGCCAATGTCAATGCCGCACATTTGGTGAATTGATCGAGTCCAGCCTTTGATATGCAATATGACATGTAAGAATCAAAAGCTCTCAAGCCACAAATACTAGAGACATTTATAATATTGCCTCGGCTTCTTTCCAAATGGGGCACGGCTAACGATGTTAGAACGACCACACTTTTTAAATTGGTATTTATGATACGATCAAATTCATTTACATCGAAATTGACAACAGAATCATCACCAAAAATTCCGGCATTATTCACCAAAACGTCCAATTTACCGAAATGCTTGATTGTTTCCTTAATAATGCGTTCAGGATCTTTGGTCACATCGGCTACGATCGCAAGCGGCGTCGGATGACCAGCTTTGATAATTTCTTTAGCGACTTCATTTAATCGCTTCTCATTTCTGCCAACGATTGATACACTTGCACCTTTGCTTGCCAAATGGCGAGCTGCATCCGCACCAATGCCAGAACTTGCACCGGTTATAAGAACTACTTTACCACTGAAACTCATTTCAATGTAGATGTTTCTAGCCAATAGGATTCTAGAGAAGATATATGTTAAACTGAATGATAAACAGCTCTGAGCTTCCTTTTATAGCAAACGAGATTCTATTTTGTTTTGTTTTTATCAAGCAAATGTTCTATGAAATCTTGATACATTGTCAATGTACATGATTCAGTCAAAAATGAATATGTAAATCAAATTGACTATATTGTCATCGTAATCATCGTTAATTGTATTTCAATTGTAAGACTTTACTTTGTACATTAATTCCATTAACCCATTCAAAGCGACGATTCCATATGGAACCATCCATTCTACAAAGTACATATTTTGTCATGATTTACAGTTATATTTGGGTTTTATAAACTTCATGTCGTTCGAAAAAAATTGTAAAAGTAGTCTGCGCAAATTTAAAGCGAAATGCCGCCGCTTTAACTGGGTTCACCCGATTCCATGTGTGGCGATTTCAATAGTACTTACAAAATTTACAATACACTTTCGTTATAATTTAGAAGAAAAAAAAAACAATAAATACCTCTATTTATTTTACTAAAATTTGGTGGAAAAATGATTTGGAAGATAAAAAAAGTCTACAATTGAACATAAACTGAAACATGACTACCTTAAAAATATATTAAAAACTAGCTTGAGCAATAGAAAATTAAATTAAAAATTTTGTAAAACTCTACCCGAAAAAAGGATGGGCTTTATGCATAGAAACGAAGAAAAACGGAAAATGAAAATCGTGAAAAATTCCCACAAATCAGCATCACATCGCACAAATGTGTGATGAAAAGAGAGAAAAAGATAAGATATGATAATGTCACATGTATAACAATGCCAAGGATACAAAGGAATATGCATAAACTTGTGACAGTGAACAAAGAAATATCTTGTTGGTCTTAAAATTTTACATTTTTTTTATGAAAACCAATGTCGGGGCAATAAAACTTTCTATTGACACAACATGTTTCTGGGTATTTTTTTTCTACAGCCAGTTGAAAACCAAAGATTGAATCACTTCAAAAAAAAAAACATACATGTTGATGCATCTATCGAGTGCTTGGGAAAAATCCCCGATAAACAATTATGCACTAATGAGAGCAAGCTGCTCACATCGATCTGTATGATTATATATTTGTACATTTCTTTAATAATGAACATCTCTGATTAACTTTTGACGTGCATATAAAAATGCGGTTTCCAAACATTTTACATATTCTTACTTTAATTATTGACCGAAAGTTTGAATAAGTTTTTTTAGGTAACATTGACTTAAATTTTAGCAAAACGAACCATGTTTTCTTTTATGAACGTAGAAATATACTTGAATATTTTAAATTCAAACTTCTTTCTAACTTTAGAATGTCATTTGATAAGTTGATATTATGCCAATCAACACATGGGCGGTGTATTAGATTTCATGCAAATTACAAGTCATTTATCAATTCAAATTGCTTTGTCATAAATAATAAGCATATTATTATATGAAATGTCTGTTAGTATAATTGATTCAATTATCAAAATATCGATTTATTTCAGCTAATGATGAATAGAAAAAGTCACATTCGATAAAAACAAGATCGAACAGTTCTATTCGGATATCTTTTTCACAATATCAAATACGTTTTTTTGTCATTTTTTTCTTTAGTTTTTCTGAAATGTGTATTTACTAGAGTATATATCACCAAATTATGTAGATCAAATATAAATGGCCAGACTAAGGAAAAATATTCAATGATTAAAGAATAATACCATTTGTATTCCTCAAACTTTTTTATTTGCATTCATCTACATTCGATTAAAAGTGTTTTTATGATTGAATGCATTTAATTGAATTCAAGCAATTGTCGAATCGATTGGAAGCAAAACACCAGAAAGAAGTGAGTACGATTTATCGTCGGCCAAATAAGAAATCGCTGCAAGTGTATCATAAACATCTCCGACTGTACCTACTGGATATCGTTTTTTATATTCTTCCAGCATTTTTTCGGCTTGTTCGGTATTTAATCCGAATGTTTCGTATACTGGTGTACACCTCGTAATCGGATTTATAATTGAATTCAGTGTAATTCCTTTTGATGACAAATCCATTGCTGAACATTTGGTAAACTGAAATTGTTGGAATTTTAAACCCTTTGTTTATATGTATAGATAAAAGAAATCTAACTTGTTCTAGAGCCGCCTTTGAAATGTAGTAGGTCATAATGTTCGGTGTAGTTCTTAAGCTTGCTATAGTTGTTATATTAACTATGTTGCCCTTGGTTTTTTCGAGATGTGGAATCGAAAATTTCGTCAACAAAACTGAACGAGTTATGACACTTCGTACATTTACATCAAATGAACGTTCAAAGTCTGAAACGGGTGCTTGCAATCCACTGCCTTTCATCATGATTTCGGTGTTATTCACTAACACATTTAATTGTCCAAAATGTTCAACTGTTTCGTTAATAATTCTTTCGGCTTCGTTTGACACATCGGCGACAATTGTTAACGGAACACTAGCACCCAAATTTTTCGCCAAATGGAAAGCTGTATCAGCACCAATGCCATAACTGGCATCTGTAATCAACACTACTTTTCCAATAAAACTCATTGCATGTTTTTGGTAAGAACGGTAGCACTCTTACTAGCTTGAATTTGATGCCAGAAAAAGATTTATTAAGTGTAAACATGTAGTATTTATACCTAGATGACAAACAAGATTTCAGAAGTTTATGGTCCCATTTTTTTTCATTTATTTAATACCATTTCATATAACAGATGTATTTTTGAAAGAAAATGCATGTCATTCTAAATCAAGTTGAATTTCTACCTGACTCCTTCATTCGCGTGACAAAAGCTTATTTTCAATGTTATGCTGTTTAATTATTATTCTTTTGCTTCCTTAAAACAAATAAAGTGTGACACGTACAGATTGCAAAGAAATACTCACTACCTATATCTTGACCTATATAAAGATAAAAACTCACTACCTGTAAAGATAAAATATAATTTTGGCTATAAAATACACTTTACATAATTTTTTTTAAAATCAACAGCAAATATTGCGCCAGTGACGAGTGAAGCCAAATAACCGATCAAACATTCAATGGCGAGCGATGTGTCATCATATTCATTTGTAGCAATGTTCAACCTGTATCGTATTGTTTTCAATCGATACATATTTCATTGCAAACCTCTTATTTGTGCGTCCAATGTTCACATTGCAACAAACAATGAAATGTACTTTGCATCTTCCCGATGATGCTCACTTTATGACACAGGTCATAAATGGTTTACTTTTGAACATATTCACTCAGTGCAATATGTCAAATGTTAAGAGATTCCTTTCTTTTACTCTAGTTCTTCTGTAGTTGAATTGTTAGTATTTTTTCATTCTTCGAAGCATACAGTCACAATTTAGTCTTCGATAAATCAAATGAATAAAATATTAAAAAAAAAACAACAAATATCTTCTGCGTTAAAACAGTAACAGCACTATAGTGTGTTCGAAATAAGTGACCAAAAATGGTGATAATTTCAGTGAAATGGCGAATGTGGCCGTTGATAGTGATTTTGTTTGTATTTTTTGGAATAGTTTCAGCATCTCCGAATTTACGTCGACGACAAAGAACAGAAGACAATAGAAGAGCTGAATGTCGTTTGGGGAATACGTTGCATGAATTGGGCTCCAAATGGTATGCCGACCTGGGACCACCGTTCGGCATTATGTATTGCATTGTATGTTCATGTAATGCGGTAACAAAAAGGAAACGAATTTTGGCTCGAACCCAATGCAGAAATATAAAAAACGAATGTCCAAAACTTGATTGTGACGAACCGTTGCAGTTGCCAGGAAAATGTTGCAAAGTGTGTCCGGGAAAAATAAACGAACAACAAGATGCACCAGTAGTACAAACACAAGAAGACGAAGATAATAATATAAAACATTTTGGTGCTCTATTAACAAGCCGTACATCGTATTTTTTGAACCGCGAGGAAATTAAAACCACTTACGTTACTAACAATCCATTGAATATTATTTCAACCGGTCGTTTTACGTTCGACAAAGGGAATTTGTATTTCTCATTTTATGTATCGGAACATGCAAGTCGTCCACGTGCCATTCAATTCATCGTCGAAACTGGTCATATTATTGAAGAAATAATGTTGGTACAATCGAGTAAAATATTCAGCGTATATCAAAATGCAACCGGAAAAGTATGCGGTGTATGGCGACGAGTACCACGCGAATATCGAAATCAATTGCGCGATGAAAAGATGAATGTTGTGTTATTATGGGGTTCAAAATTATATGCTGAACTCGCATTGGCCGGTAAAATTTCAAAGTATCCAGCATTGTCAAGTGAATTGTTTACATCATTGCTTGAGCCACCACCTGACAAAGGTGTTGTTATGAAAGAGCTAAACGGAGCCGGTGGAATGGCCATTGTATCAACAAGCAGCGGTGCTACATCATTGATTCATTTAACATTAGTTTTGAATGGTTTATTCCATAATGAGAGTGTTGATGTTGCGCTAAATGTTCGTCTCGAAATGTCTGATAAAAAGCAACAAGTTCTTCAAGACACGATTGTTGTGAAGAAATCTAATTATGATTATAATGTTATTGAATTGACATCGCCGGTAACAACACAATACTTGCGTTTACTAACTCGCGGTAAATTGAATTTGATTGTGGAATCACAGCTTAAACCAGAAATTAACATTCAAGGATTGATTTTAACGCGAGCCACATGTGAGATTTATCAAACACTGTTGGCACCAACATCAACCGAATCGAAGACAACGACTAGCGGTTTGGCATGGGCCTATGTGAATCGTGACAGTGCTCTTGTTTACAACATTCACACGGACGATTTGAATTTACAAGAAAGTCCGCTCATCACATTGGTTGATGAGAGCGTTAAGCGTAAAACCGATTTAGAAAATTTAACACCATCATTAAGTTTGAACAATGCAATCGGTGTACTTTATCGAATGAGTCTACGTATTTTGGAAGCATTGTACGCAAATAATTTAGCCATTAATATTGCAACGAAAAATGAATCAAATTTAATGCGAGGACGATTGATTGGAAGACAATTGGCCGATGCACGTGACTCAGAAGAACCAGTCATTTTAAAACGTTTAGATTCAAATGCACCGTCTGATCTGGTTGGCATGGCATGGGTTGCTGTTGATAACGATTGTACGCTTCACTATGAAATTACATTGAATGGTTACAACACCCAGGAGGAACTTGAATTGTACTTGGAAGAGAAACCATTCGAGGCTATTAATGCACCAGTTACTACAAAATTGTTGGAAAACTTCAAAGGCGAATATCTAGAAGGATTCCTTCTGGAAGAAAAGGACATGCCATCATTTCAACTATTGAACTTGGAGACAAGCGTTTGCTATTTACAGGTCAGAGCGAAAGAAAGTGGTACACATTTATTGAGGGGTAAATTAGGATCGATTAAAATTCCAAGTCATTGCGCAATGCCCGGAATCGACACAAATCGAATTGGGCTTTTAAGCCCAAATGATCATGTCGATGTAAATGTACCACTTCATCAAAAATGCTATCATTCGGGGCGTTTCTATGATGAAGGTGAACAATGGCAAAATCAAATGGGGGTATGCAGCATGTGCTCTTGTATTTATGGACGAGTGAAGTGCGATAAATTAGAATGCCCACCGTTAGATTGCAAAGATGGTGAATTACGGCCACCGCGCGATGGTGAATGCTGTCCATCCTGTTTATGTGAGTATTTTTAAAATGTTATGCTTACTTGAAACCTTAATTTTCATATATCGATTTTATTTATATTCAGCAAAAGAAATGAATATTAACCCGAATGTAACACGTGGTTGTCGTTTGGGTAATCAATTCCATGCAGCTGGTTCTTCGTGGTATCCATACCTTCCACCAAATGGATTCGATCGATGCTCAACTTGCACATGTAATCCAATTACATTGGAAATTAAATGTCCTCGTGTACAATGTCCGCCGCTTACATGCTCTGATAAAATTGCATATCGTCCAAATAAAAGCGCATGTTGCCGAAAGTGCCCTGAGGTACGTAGGTTGCTCCATAATTTTTTTTAAAATGGTACTTATAGTGTTGCCCGATGTAAACCATTGTCATATTCGTAAAGTTTGATGTTTTGGTATGTATTCGTGCCCTGAACCTTTTGTCGTACGAACGCTATTTGTATTGTTTACAGTGACTGGTAAACTGCGACTCAACAAAAAATGAATTTTACACGTGAAGATTTTCGTAAAATGATTTACTACGATTTTCGAAGTAAATTATCTCAACAACAGTGTTTCGATCGACTTCATTTGGCCTTTGGCAATGAAGCACCAACCCTTCAGACAATTTATAACTGGTACCGAGAATTCCGTTGCGGTCGTAGTTCGCTCAAAGACGAGTTTCATACAGGTCGTCCAAAATCGGCTGTTGTGCCACAAAACATCGATGCTGTCAGAAAACTGATTATGGAAGATCGTCATGTGACCTACCGTGAGATTGAGGCATCTTTGGGCATTTCATCCCACAGCATACATACAATTTTGCATGAACATTTAGCCGTAAAAAAGATTTGCTCTCGTTGGATCCCACATAAATTGACCGATGAACAAAAAATGGCTCGTGTGAGTTGGTGTAAAGAAATGCTCAAGAAATTCAATCGTGGTGCTTCAAAAGACGTTAATAAAATCGTCACTGGTGACGAATCGTGGATATATGCCTATGAGCCCGAAACGAAACAGCAGTCGACTGTATGGGTCTTCCAAAATGAAGATAACCCAACGAAAGTTGTTCGAGCAAGAAGCACTTCGAAGCGAATGGTCGCCTGTTTTTTCGGGAGAAGTGGTCATGTGGCAACCGTTCCACTAGAGGATCGTAAGACCGTCAATTCTGATTGGTATACCACCATTTGTTTGCCCGAAGTGTTTGGTGAAATAAGAAAAAAGAACCACCGTCGCAAAATAGTTCTTCATCACGATAATGCGAGCTCTCACACATCTTTTCAAACTACTCGATTTTTGACCGGTCAAAACATCGAACTGATGGGTCATCCACCGTACAGTCCTGACCTGGCACCCAATGACTTTTTTTTGTTCCCAAGCGTGAAGAAAAAACTACGTGGTCAACGATTTTCGACACCAGAAGAAGCAGTTGAAGCGTTCAAAACACACGTTTTGGAGATATCAGTTTCGGAGTGGCACGAATGCTATGACAAATGGTTTCATCGAATGCAAAAGTGTATCGATCATCTCGGGGAATATTTTGAAAAACAATAAAACCATTTTCGACAAAAAACAACTGTGTTATATATGTTTTTAAAAAAAATTATGGAGCAACCCTCGTAAGTTTTTTCAAAGAAGTTTTTTTTCGCAACATTTTTTATACTTACAAAATGGTTTTCATTTATCAGGTGAAAGAAGCACCAGTTGAAAAGAAGGCACACGATCCCGATTTGATGAGTGATGAAGGCAAGAAAGGAAAACTCAAAACAAAGGAAGAGATTTTATTACATGGAGGTTGCAAGATGGCAAACACCGTCCATGAAAATGGTCATGAATGGCACCCAACCATTCCATCGCACGGTGAACAAAAATGCGTGAAATGCAGTTGCAAATATTCGATCATAAAATGTAATCGCAAGCATTGTGGTCGTTCGGCGTGAAATAAAAGTGCAGCAAGCAATCATGTAAATAGACTCACATCCGTTGACTATTGCTAATTACATTTGTCGCTCGCGACGATATCAAAAAGTAAAATCAATGTCAGCAACGAGAACTAAAAATTGAATCACAACAACAAAAATCCCCTGGCAATTTGAATAGTTGTAAGCACCAACGAAGTCTTCGATCATCATATATATCCTAAGCCAAATTTTATTTGTAGCAATTTAAGTTTAGAATAAAATTTAAAAAAATAATAAAATTATTTTCTTCTCGATTTTATTTATGGTTTAAATCTTTTCCATTACAACAAAAAAAATACACATTGAAAAACAAATCATATGGTGCTAGGTGTCATTTATTATATTATCCATCGTCAATTTTTGAACGCAAAAATTGGAATTAAGTGGGTGTCGGCTATATTATATAATGTTTGCCTTAAGTTCGTACTTTACGTTCGTGTTGATTACACTAGCATGTATCCACCTAAAATATGAGAGAAAATAGCTTGGTTAAACTTAATGTCGTGCATGAATGAAAAAGATCACTACTCACCATCAATTGTTAGTAAAATGCCTGTTAAAAATGAAGCGGCATTTTCATCAGCAAGATAAGCGATTGCCGAACTGGTGTCCGATACATCGCCAATTCGTTTTACTGGATATTTTGATATGCAATCATCACGCACTCGATCGATTAGTTCCTTGGACAAATCTCCTACTTGAAATATGGGCGTCTCGATAGCGGCCGGGTTGATCGAATTGACACGGATATGTTTTGGTGCAAGATCAAGGGCGGAACACTTGGTGAACTGATCCAAAGCTGCCTATATATCACAAATATAAATAAAGTTTCTAGTATTATGACATTATCGATCATTCGATACGCAACCTTTGACATGCTGTAAGATAAAACATTCTGGATACATTTCAGACCCGCAACACTTGACACATTGACGATATTTCCTCTTGTCTTTTCAAGATGTGGGACGCACAATTTTGACAACATTATGACACTTTTTAGATTTGTATTGAAAATTCGATCAAATCCAGATAATTCAATGTCAACAACATTATCTTGTGCAACTATTCCGGCATTATTCACCAAAACGTCCAATTTCCCAAATTTCTTTATTGTTTCGTCAACAATCCGTTCAACATCTTTGGTCACATCGGCTACGATCGCAAGTGGCGTTGGATGACCAGCTTTGATAATTTCTTCAGCGACTGCATTTAATCGCTTCTCATTTCTGCCAACGATTGATACACTTGCACCTTTGCTTGCCAAATGACGAGCTGCATCCGCACCGATTCCTGAACTTGCACCGGTTATAAGAACTACTTTTCCACTGAAACTCATTTCTTTTAATTTGTTCAAACGACCACTGAACAAAGACTGAACGATGACAAACAAATGATATTTCTTTTATATCGAAAAAATCTTCTTGTATGTGTGTTTATTATTAAACAGATAATATGTGACACAGCATGACACAGCTGAAATACACAATGCATAAACTTCAAACTATTATTAATTTGCTTTGATAAACACTCAATTTATTGAGTATAGACCTGTTTAATTTATGATTGGGAGGTCAGACGATGTCAGTCAATAACAGAAATCGTGTTATCGATTATTAAGTTATCTGCAGAATTTTTTTTTTTTCGCCATTTCTTTGATAAAACTTACATCACCATACAATAAATGTATTTTAAATATTTTATTTTCATTGCCTGTGTATGATTTACACATAAAACTGGCCGTTCATTTTTGTTCTCATATGTAATTTGAAAGCCCAAGACTGAGAGCAAAAGTAGCATATATCGCTATGGTATTTTTACTTCCAGTTCTCTGTGTTCTTTTTACTCTAAGATTTTATTGGACTCATTTTTGCGCTGAAAGTATATATATATATGTGAACGATGACAACCAAATGATGTTCTTTTTATATTGAAAATTGAAAAAGTCTTCTTGTATATGTGTTTATTATTAAACAGATAATCTGTATTCTATAGTGCATGACACAGCTGAAATACACAATGCATAAACTTCAAACTATTATTAATTTGCTTTGATAAACACTCAATTTATTGAGTGTAGACCTGTTTAATTTATGGTTGGGCACGTTAATGTGGTTATATTTGTCAGTCAAAAACAATAATCATGTTATCGATTATTTAAAGCATGTTTTGATGTGATTATTAAGTTCTCTACGTCACCAGTCGATCGCGTGATCTAATGCAATAAATGTATTTTCAATATTTTATTTTCATTTCCTGTGTATGATTTACACATAAAACTAGCCATTTGTTTTGGTTCTCATATATAATTTATTCTACGTCATTTTCAGTAAATTAATTGGATGTTATTAATAACCTATTGTGTTTTATTCAATATAATTCAGTGTGTGGTAGTTTTAAAATGACAAAAAAAAGTAAATAATTTAACTTATTATTGATTGTTAATAGTTAGGTTTGCAATGAGTAAACTTCCACCATCAACCGAAAGTATAATTCCAGTGAGAAATGATGCTGATTGTTGATTGGCCAAAAATGCTATAGCATGGCTTGTATCTGATACTTCGCCAGCACGTCCAACTGGATATTGACTTCCCCTTCCATTATACGCTTTTTCTTCTAGTTCTGGGGAATATTTGTCACCAAGGAGGGCTTTTAGAAAATTAGTTCGAACAGAAGCTGGATTGATACTATTTACTCTGATTCCCCTCGGAGCTAGATCCAATGCTGAACATTTTGTGAACTGTGAATTGATTCAATGGGCTTATTGAGAGTGATTTCTACTAATAAATAATCTTAATTAATATTACCTGATCCAAAGCAGCTTTTGACATACAATAACTCATTGCATTAGGAAAGGCTCTCAGACCCGCAACACTTGACACATTGACGATATTTCCTCTCGTCTTTTCAAGATGTGGGACGCACAATTTTGACAAAGTTATAATACCTCGTATGTTTGTATCAAATACACGATCAAATTCCGAAATATTTGCTGTAGCAACATTATCTTGAATACCGAAACCAGCATTGTTAACCAAAACGTCCAATTTTCCAAAGTGTTCGATCGTTTCGTTTACAATACGTTCAGCATCTTTGGTCACATCAGCAATAATTGATAAAACTGGAAATCCCGATTTCTTAATTTTTTCGGCCACTTCGTGTAAACGTTTTTCATTTCTCCCAACGATTGAAACACTTGCACCTTTGCTTGCCAAATGCAAAGATGCATCGGCACCAATTCCGCTGCTAGCTCCTGTTATCAAGATAACCTTTCCTTCGAAACTCATTTTTAATGAATTCACTCAGTTACAACTTCACCGATTCACATGCAAAGATTGAATATGTTTTGTTTTTAGCAAATGTGTTTATTTCGATGAATAAGAAAAGGCACGTTTCTAATCTCTATAATAATAGTGAATTCTTATCATCGATTTCTAAACAAAGCAGGTTTTTAGGTTGCATCTAGGGGCTCGAAACTTGAAAATAAAATATCACATACAAATAAAATATCACAGTTTTGTATGAATTTGGTATATAGCGACAAATATTACAAATATTCGTGATTATCGTAGTTTTTTGTAATTATACAGCAGCGATTTGATACACACACACAACACAAAATAAAATTAATAATTATGTTATTATTGCATAAAAACAATTTTCAGGCTAAAAATTTATATTTTTTTAAGAAAAAAAAAAATAATTTGGGTTCACTTCAAAAGTGTGTAGTTAATATTCTTATACCATTTACCGCCATTTTGCGTATTTACAATAATCAGGAATAATGATTTTATTCACGAATATTCACAGAAAGTGAAGTTATTGTTCACTACTCAAAATGGACCAATATTCGTGAATATACATGGTTTTTAACGAATAAATGGGCGGAATTTATACCTTATTGGGCACATAGCCAGCATGTGTCTAGTTCACTAGACTCACACAATGGTATAAATTTAGGATTGGTAATAAATAAATAAATAGAAAATATTTCCGAGCCCCTAGGGTTGCATCATGACCGTGACCAACACTTTATGACTCTAATTTGCTTGGTCATTTATTGTTGTATTCAGGTATTTACCAGTAGGCCAGTGGCGTAAAGTAGAAAGGGGGTTTTTTGGGTTCAACACCCCCCAAATAAAATCGATTTACACTAGATAAAATGAAGTCTTGGAGAAGAGATATGAAGAAACACCATATAAGCTTGAAAAAATTTTCTGGTCGCTACGCTCGCAAAACTTCCCATTCCTCCGCTTGTTAAGATAAATATACGTTACAATTTAACTTATTTATAAACACTAAAGTGCTTAATTTTTGGTGTATTTTGGAAAATACACCGGCGATAGGCCGAAAATATCCTAATAAATAAATAAGATACCGGTGTAATTTTGAATCTCATTTTCCAAAGGAATCCACATGGTGACGCTACGTACTGGTAATATGAAAACAAAAAATTATACCGGTATCTTATTTCTGGCGTCAATGAACACATAAAAACTATTTGACCATTCAATTCTGAAAACATAAAACATTGAGCTATGGACATAGCGGCTGCTATTTCATAGCCGCTATTTTAATCAGTTTTAATGCGTTTATGCATGTTGTGCGTTATTTTCACATTAGAATGTAGAAAAGAATAGTAGGCCATGATATTCCTACTCGGTGTTACACACTTGATTGTGAAAAAGTTAAAATTATTCAAGTTTATTTTTCGAACTTTGTCTCCAGGTATCTCCATCACAACGATCTATGTTATATTTCTCCCAAATAATCTTTAAAAAATTGGCTCACTTCACACGCCATAGCTTCTTAATACGTTTGGAAAGTTTGAATATTGAAAACATCTTATGCTCTTCAATTTTTCACAAATGAAATGGAAGTTGCACTAGATAAAATGGACTTTTGGATAGAATTTTCTAATGATTTACTAGGGTTTTGTTGATGGGAAAAACTCTTTCGATTTTGCTAGGGTTTTTAACGAAAAAAAAAATAATTAAAACCCGCCAAAGTCGATCTCAAGTTACGCCACTGCAGTAGGCCGTATGATATAACTCACAACGTTCGTTTGCTTTAGCTTTGTGTTTACAATCTTTTTTCATATATCTTTTCGATACATATTTGCAATGTCATGCTGATGGTTAGTAAATTAAATGTGTGATTTCGCATTGATGCAAAAGAAAACAGAGTGCTCAAAATCGTCATCAATCGCTGTCATCATTCAGACATTTAATTAATTTAAATTTATCTCTGTCAATTTTCATATTTGCTAATCCAAAGTATGATTGATAAATTGCACATAAGATATCCAAACAATGTCTTTCTCAAATGTTTGTTATGAATTCATAGATGAAAGATTTGATGTGTACGCAGTAAATATTTTTCAGCTACTGATATCAGCTGCTATATCAGGCGCTGTTCAACTCGTGTGCTGTGTGCGATCTTTGTTTTCTTTTTACTGCATGTTGTACGTTATTTTCATCATCTCTCTCGTTTGTATACACTCGTATTCAAATGTACAGTAGAATAGTAGGCACGAATTAAATTGCAAATCAATAGATATAGTCTCCATCTGACTGCATTGCCAAGTTAAATGGGTCAAATCAATCTACTCATTTTGTGCAATCGAATTGTAATACATAAAATTATTGTATCACTTTCTTTTATAGATTTTCTCAAAATAATTGCATGTCTGTAAATAAGTTAGGTGCTCGTTACAGTTTTCAGCAAATAATGACGGGGGAAAAGCCAAGTTAATTAAAAGTAAATGTCTTACGTAAAATAGTGGAACTTTTCTTCATCAAAGCTGATAAAAAGTAGCACTTGACGAATTTTTTTTCTGCTCAGTTTATTGTGGCTGAAATCAATTTAATTAAATTCAATATATTCACGTGCTCTTTTGCTATGGAAACCAATCGAAAGTGGCTTTGAGGTTGTGTCATGTAAAAGCATTATGGCATGTAAAAAGCAAGCGTTCAGGATCGCATACATTTATACGATACATTGAATGATGCATGCATCATTTCATGCGCATCAAATAACGGTAACGCTGTCGTTGTACGTGCGGATCTAGTAGCACACGACGGTCTTGCTTTATTGAACATTCACATCATTACGTGTATCATATAAGCACGTCGTGCGCTGTCAGGTCCGTACTCACAGCGACATCGTTAGCGTTGTGTTTGCGTTATTTGATTCGCATCAAACGATGCATGCATCATTCAATGTATCGCATAAATGTATGCGATCCTGAACGCTTGGTAAAAAGGGTTGTAAAAAACTATCGAGGATTGTGACTCTTTGGGTTTTACAGTTGCTCTCAACGATATTGTAATGCAGTGGTGATCCTTGCATGTAGAAAAGTTTCAAAATATATCATTTTGAAAACACATAGAAGTCTTTTTTATTCGATTCCTTGTTCGATTCTGATATAAATTCTATGACTATGTAGATGGTGTATCGTCATGAATAGGGAATTCATAGCAATGAATTCTTCATTTTGAAATCCAGTATTTCACAGCAAATCAATTATGGTTAATCATTTTGCCATAACATGCTAACAGGCTAACCAAGTAAGCAATACACATACATAGTCAGAAGCGGCACAAGCTTCGTCGTCAGTAATAATTTTATGGTCTGCTTTTTGCCTGGAGAAAACGGAAATGTGTACGATCGGTCGTTTGGTCGGTCGTTTGAGTGTATGACTTGTGGTTCATGCAAACTGCAACTCTCAATGTGCAATGCTTGATGAACGCCTAAAGAAATTATCGCTTACGAATTAATTTGCACACCAAAAATATGTAAGATATCAAACAAGAAGATTTACAGCTATTTGTTAATTTAAGAGGTTGAATGCTGTTTTGGCGTATGCTAAGAATGAAAGAAGGCTATAGACCATTATATGCACTGAATCCAATATTGTGCAAGAGTATCTCCCTTTTCATTTCTTCATTATAATTAGATTATTTATTTAATTTTTACTCAAAAGAAAGGCTTTCTTAATTTTTTAGTTCGAAATTATATTTGAATTTCGATTTAAAATAACAAACGAAAAGTTGATAGTAACAATGGATTATTCCTTTTCTCAATACTATGGAGGACGAAGAAATTACACTCGGTGTATATTTGACTTAGTTTATGATGCAAGACTACGTACAATAAATTGTGCTTTTCATTTTACAAGTTGGCATTGATTTAATTTCAAAGGCCAATTTATTATTGTCGTCGATTCGAAATCATTCCGTTGAACACCATTTTTACGTACCCTTTACTCCTTCTAGTTTAAAAAATTCAACATAATTATGGACTATAATTTCTGTTCAAATTGTTCAAGTTATTTAACTAAAAGAAGATTTTTCAGATGTATTCACGTAAAATCACGTCGAGACGCGAACGCAAGCAAACAATATTATAATGATGCGCATATCATGCGACCATGTACGCACGCTTAGATCCAGATCTTAGATACGGAAACTACCAGAGAAAAACCATTGGCTAAATTATTTATTTTATTACTATTCAGGTTCAATATAAGAACATGGAAATGTCATATCATTATCATTCAACAAAAACACTGTTTCTGGCTCATTCTAACACAAATCACATGTTAAAATCACTCATACAAATACAACATATATTGATCTTTTTTATTCATCCATATATAATTCGTCAATATAATGATGACTTAAAAGTCCACTCCGGTTATTTAAACATCAACAAAATACGCATTATTGATATTTTGAAATACTAAATGACGTCAACATAAAATATTAAAAATGTGCTGTGTAAGTGTGATTTTTCAATTTATTCACAAAAATAAATTTATTAGTGAGTTTGAAAACGTCCCGAAATAATCGCCTGACTGACTAACAGACTGAGTAACTATAGTCGATTGTTTTCCATACAACATTTTAAAATTCATGAATATAGCCAACTATAGCCACTTTTTTTCCACTCGGGTTCGTTAAATTACAAATGTTTTACGACTTAATATTGTATTAATCACGTCTATCAGTTCATTGAATGGCTGTAGCAGTGCTATTGAATATATATTTGATAAACATTCAAACCCATAATCGAAACGTCGGCAATGTTTTTTGAATAAAGTATTGATTTATACCTGATAACCGTTTTACTTTTCCGCACACACTTAGTGTGAAACGGGAAAGTATTGCAATGGGTCAAAATTTACGACACCTCAAAAACATGTTTTCTACACATTTTCGAGCCCAAAGAACCCTAATCAGGCCGTTTTGAGCATGGTTGTTGTGGGTCTGTTCCACGTGATACGTCGTACTCAAAAGGATCGAGTACTATCTGTCAAAATATTTCCCCCTATGCCAAGCGAAATTAATTCGATATACGGCGCTGATGTAAATGTCACTCTGTCATTTCACAATAATACTTTTTTGGCTTGACAATATATAAGCTCTTCATTTAAAATGCATACACATTCATAATTATTGAATCGTTGAAAAAAAAACATGTCATAAAATATTTTTCTAACATTTTTCATTAAAAAATTTATTAAAATTTTTTTTTTATAAAAAAATTAATTTGTTTATAAATTTCAATAATTTCAACAAAAAATGTTTCATCGATTAAATAAGAATCCAATGTAAATAGTAATGACAATGCGACACCTACCGTAAAAATGCAAAAAGAAACTTAGTTGGTATCCATTGTAGCATTTTTGTCCACCATGACAGCATCTTCGTTTTACTTGACCAATCACAGAGAAGCAAAACGAAGATGCTGTTATGGCGGACCAAAATGTTACAATTCCAAATAAGTTTCCTTTTCTATTTTAACGGTAGGTGTCGCATTGGTATTACTTTTTACATTAGATTCTTGTTCAATCTATGAAAAAAAAAAATTGAAATTAATGTTATTTTTAAACAAATAAATTTAAAATATAGAGAATTTTTATGATAAACGTAAGAAGAATATTTTATGATATGTTTCTTTTTTTTACTCGACCGTTCAAAAATTATGCATGTTGAATGAAGAGCTTATATATTGTCAAGCCAAAAAATGTATCATTGTGGAATGACATAGAGTGACATTTAAATCAGCGCCGTATATCGGATTTATTTCGCTTAGCAAAGGAGGAAACGTCGTACTCGCTCCTTTGTAATTTTAGGATATTTGAATGGAAGCTATGTCTGTGTGATATCGTAATGACCTGAAACTGTGAAGGTTTGAAGAAATTCCTACGAAAATTAAAGGTACCAAAAATCGAAAATTTTGTATAAAAATATCGTGTGCAAAGTTTCACGTCCTTTCATGGTTTCTAGGCATGATTCCCATACAAAAATCCAAATTTTTTGTGACTTTTGTATGGAAAGTGTTTAAAAAATAATTTTAATGGAAACAGACATATTTTTTATAGCGTTTTGTTAGATTGCGGAAAAGTTCGTCTTACTCCTGTAAGCTAGGGGAATTTATCTGTTCGCGAATATATATTATTCGATGGTACACATTCTATGCATATTTTACGAATAATGCATTGAATGTACGTATTTTGAGAATATCTTGCGAATATTCGCAGTGAATATACGCAAAATATACGCAATATTCACAGTGTTTTGATTGGGATAAAAACCCCTAGCCTGTAAGACTCTTTATTTAGCTTTTAATTTCCAATTTATCATCCACGCTTGGTAGATCCCAATAAAAATTACAAAAAGAACTACGAATTTTATGACGGGAATTTTGTAATTGAACCGCAGTTGTGTCTTATAGTTTGAAATAAAACTATAATTTTCTAAAAAAAATTGTGGCGATTTATTTATTACTAATAATATTTTATCAATAAAGACGCCCTTTTATTCGTTTTCGAGATAACATCCGTATTTCTTTATCTAATCGTATTTTTGTTATTCGTAATCGTAAACGATATTAAAATACTGGAAAAGTGTATTTACAAAATTCAATATTCATTAAATTCATAAATCCTCAGGCTCAACTTGAAGAAGATTGCTAAATTTATACGATTTATGCCAGCATGAATCCACCTGCAAGAAAAAAAACTTTTGTTAAATTCCCATAAAATACATGAATGAAAATCAGATGTGCTCACCGTCAACGGTTAGTAAAATGCCTGTTAAAAATGACGCTGATTTTTCGTCAGCGAAATAAGCAATTGCCGAACTCGTGTCTGAAACTTCCCCAACACGTCCCAATGGATATTTTGATTTGTATTCATCAAACATCTTTTCAGCAACTTCCTCTGTAAGACCGACTGTCTTGAATATTGGCGTTTTGATAATCCCTGGATTAATCGAGTTTACACGAATATGTTTCGGTGCAAGATCAAGCGCGGAACATTTTGTGAATTGATCCAAAGCCGCCTAGAGAGTAAATATAAATAATTACTATTGCTTGATTTATGACTCTCAAATTATAACAGGGCATGACATTTCGATAGTTTCTATCCAATTCGGTGAAAAATATTTAGCGTTTCGCTTCGCTTGTACATATTTTTTTCTAATTTTGTACAATTGAGATTAAGCTTCTCTCCATATTAATAATAATAATTATTATTTTAGATTTTGAATTTTTTTTCATGAAATTCTCAAAATTCGAAACTTCATGCCCTGGAGTCTTAGTTGGCAAAGTTATAGGATAAACGAATGAAAATCCGACTTGTACGCAGAGTCTATAAAAGTGGAGCACAGAGTTTTTTTTACATAGTTTATTTGTTGTAATACAACAACAATTCTAGTCTCTGCGTACAAGTCGGATTTTTATTCTGATCCATTCAAACAACCTTTGACATGCAGTAGGATAAAACATTTGGAACAGCTTTAAGACCCGCAATACTTGACACATTGACGATATTCCCTCTAGTCTTTTCAAGATGTGGGACACACAATTTCGACAACGTTATAACACTTCTTACATTTGTATTGAAAATTCGATCAAACTCAGGCATGTCAAAAGTAGTAACGTTATCTTGCCCAACGATTCCGGCATTGTTCACCAAAACGTCCAATTTACCAAAGTGTTTGATCGTTTCATCCACAATACGTTCAGCATCTTTGGTCACATCGGCAACAATTGTTAATGGTACTGGTGAACCCGAGTTCTTAATTTTTTCGGCCACTGCATTCAATCGTATTTCGTTTCTACCGACTATCGAAACACTGGCACCTAATTTCGCTAAATGAATAGCTGCGTCAGCACCAATGCCACTGCTAGCTCCTGTTATTAAAGCAACTTTTCCCTCGAAACTCATTTCACCAAGTATGTTGAATCAATGTTCACAAATCAAATTTGAAATTTAAACTAGGATTGTCATCAAAGCGTACCACATTTTTATACAAAAACATAGCTGTTATCTTTATCTCTCTCTAGCAATCTCCTATCCATATATGATAGAAAACATACTTCACATATACCATTGTGGTATTCACCAATCGATTTAACAGCCACACACACACAATGACAATATGTGTATCCAATCGCTTCTTTCACAATACATTTTGAATTTCATTCGGCATAAGCGATTCATATTTTTACACACAGAGAAAAGATTGTGTGCAAACAATATGGAATTTTTTGCTACTACTATCCACAGTTGTGTAGAATTTCATGGGTGTATTTTTCGGTTTCTCAATTTAAAATGATTCCGTACAAAGTACCAAAAGACTATGTGTTTTTTGTGTATCGGACTGTCGGTTTCGATTTTCATAAAAAACTTGCGGATTCGTTTGACGCATTGTGTTACAGCAAAAATATGATTTATTCGCCGTACTGTTGTAAGAATTTATTTGTAATCATTTATTTTAGACATTTTCATCTATAGCAGTATACGCTACGTTAATTGCATCGTGTATCCAAGAAACCATTCCAATGTGTATTCTAATTTGATCAATTCGGGTTAAATACTCATTGAATCGATTGATTGGGAAAGTCATTTATGAACTCGGATTGAATTTTATTGTGAATATTAGTAGTATATTTTACTTAATTAAAATCTATAAATAAAAAAAAATGACAAACCACAAAATGTAACCGAATATGAAATGTATGGCACTGTCTTGCAGTGAAATTGATAAAAAAAAGATAAAATAAATCTTCCAATTTTCGTATGAAATAATATTTATTTGAATTTTAATGATTTTATATTAAATATAACATTATCCATTAATTTGTATTTACAGCCAATTTCAAACAAAATTGATAATAATGTTCAAACAGGTAACGATATTGAGTTGCTCAGTTGTGTGAATGAGCCATTACTGAGCATGTATGGAGTGTGACAGTTTTGTTGATAGAGCACGTGTAGTATAGTTTTGTTGTTATCAACTTGGAAAGACGAATTCTATCAGGAATTCCGGTGTTTTTTTTTTGTTGAAAATATATCCGTAAAAGCAAAGGATGAATGAAACACTGAATATCGTTTCATCGGCTACTGCTTTGCCAAATAAACAGTTTTTGCAGTTGTTGAACGCCTTTGATAATCATCAAACATTCAGTCAAAAGGTAAGAAAACACATATGAACTGCATTTCTTGGTCAGATTATAACACAAAACAATGTATAACATAATTACAGGCAAATCATGAGCTAGATTCGATCGTATCACTGATAACAAATAGCTTGAATTCCCACAGCAAAAGGCACGAAGGACTTTTACTTCTGAGTTCATTTTTACATCAATGTCAATTGGACATAATCGAGCAGAAAGGAAGTTTATGGTTGTCGTTGTGTACGAAAATTTGTGCACAGAAGAAACCAGCAGCTACAGTGTGTCTTGCTTATGAGGTCATAAGTGACATATTGACAAAATCTGATCACATTCCGGACCTTGGAAAGGCGATTTCAAACAATTTGCTAAGCAAAATTATTGAGACAGTCAGTGGTTTGCCGCCAGATTGTCATTTAGCCGCTTTGAAATGCATGGAAGTGTGCATGCAATTGTATCCCGGTCCATCGGGTGCCAGTTCCAGAACAATCATTGATAAATTTCTTGGTACACTTATCGATAGTACAAACCAAGCATTGGTTATTCAAAGTGGAAAGTGCCTACTTCAATTACAACAAGTCAGAGGCGGTGGTGGTCAGGGATCTAGCGTAAAAGGTGCTTGGTCAAATTTACAATCACAACTCTTGGGCAGTTTGCACGGCATTTTGAATCAATTGTTTACAAATGCAACTGAAACCTATGATGGTTTTAATTTTGACGAAGAAATCACCACTTCTAAAATGATTGAATTGAATTTGAGCCCAGATCCAGTACAAAGGGCTACACAATTGTTGACTCGATTTAAAAATTCAACGGACTATCTACGAATTGCATTATGGTAAAATATAACAAATAATTGAAGAGTCAACATTTTAAATTTTTCTTCCTTTTTGTCTGTGTAGTGATCCGTTTCCCGTAGCAAAGGCAATTCAACCAGGACACATATTTTCAATAATCGCCAGGGGACTGGCTGTCAATTGCGCCACACTATCGAAGAATGCAATTACTGATAACATTGCGATTGGAGCACTTTTACCTCAAATTCATGTCTCACTCTTTCGATTGTTAGATTCGTTGATTTTGTTGTAAGTAAATTGTTTTTAATTCAAGACGGAGTGAACATCTTAATCAAATTTTATTTGCCAAATAGATTGCGTGCGCATTTACTTCCATTCGCAAGTAATATATGTCAATTGATTGCACAATCTTTGAAATGGACATCATCTGGTAAAGCAACAGGTTTCAAACGGCCATATATGTAAGTCCCGTTTCTAATTGCTTTTGATCGTGGTATTTTTAATGGGTTTTCTAATTCGATTGAATTTATTTTCAGTTCAATAAGACAGGCAGCCTATCGCACCCTTGGGCTGTGGTGCAAAACGACCAAATATGGTAGTTTGGTTGAAACAATCGCCGACGACTTGATAAAGTTTATTATCCAAGACATAACACCATACCAGAATGAAGTCACTCTGAAGGTATTAACAGGATTTCATTTACCATTCGGTTCCATTAACTATTGATTAATTCTCATTATTTCCATTTTTCTTTACTGGTTAACCCTAGGTATTAACGGGAAGTCGAAAGTATCTATCGAAAAAAGCACGTCAAAAGTTGCACAAAGCGCAAAACGATGCATCCAACATAGCCCAAACTCATTCGAAGTCATTCAATCCGCACAATACCAAAATTATTTACACAGACAATGGAAATGAGCCACTGTGTGAGGCAGCACTTAGCTGTTTGGTGGAGGTTTTGCATGCAGCCGGCTGCTTCATCAAACCTTTGTATCAGAAAATTTTACAAGAGAATATTGTTGCCCTTTCGTTGAATGTTGTGAATGCAACGCCAAAGAAAACAACTCTATACTTTGACAATGAATGCCGAAAAGCTCTTTTTACCGCTTTGTTTGCATTGACACAGTCACCACATTGTCTCTGTCCGCCGCCAATTCAATATGCAGCCGAAGCTTTTCGATTGGCCCAATTGCACGATAGTAGCGCTGACATTCGAAATAAATGCAGTGAATATTTGCGCGGTATCGAAAAGATTTTACATCCGCAAAAGGAAATTTTCTATTTTCCGACAAATGTAAATGATGTTGCAACGGCATTTAAACAGAATGCGGAAGACTCACGTGCCACTGCAAATGGTTTGGATGACAGTGATAGTAATCAATGCAGTGACGAAGACAATGAGGTAAACACATATTCAATCAATATCATTTGCTATATATTAATTGTTTAATTGATTTGTTTGATTTAGGACGAAGATGTTGAAATGAATGAGGTAGTTGATGCTTTGCCAAAACCACAAAATCAAATGCCCGAAGAAGTTTCGAATAACTCAACCACCGAAATTGTGGAGCATCAAACGAAAACCTCAGGTCAAGTAGAAGAGGAAAGCAAAGAGGCAGTTATAGAAACAGAATCAACCGATTTGGAATTATTGGAGCCATCAATATCATCACAATCACAACAGCCACCTGAAGAGTCTGTAAAAATAGTTGTTGAAGAAAATAATGAAGAGAAACCGTTGACTTCACCGCCACGAAAATCAGCCCGACTCTCTGCAAAGAGACGAGACTCGGCAACAGACAGCGATGCTTCCGTTACAACAAAGTCCGAGTCACCGATTCCCCGGCGAAGATCACTGCGTCGCAATTCAATTTCGCTTCAAGATTCGACTCCAGTAAAGGGAAAAGAAGAATCGAACAAGTTGCCAACAATCACTGAAACCGATGGCACTGATAACGGAGCTAAACAGAGTGAAGAAGCACTAATTGATGAGCTGGCTTCAGCGTTTGTTGATGAATTTATTGACGATGATGATTAGATTTTTTTTTTTAAATTAAAATGTATTAGCAATTTATCAATGAAAATAAAAAAATAAATTAATATTTTTTTCTGAACTCAAATTAAATGTTTGCATTTTAATTCCGAAGACATTATATTTCTTTAAATTTATGATTTAAATTATTTTATTTTTGTTAAAACGTCATTCAAACGTGTGAACACGCCTTAAGTTCACAAATTGAGCAACAATCATGTGTGACATCTGTCATTGTCCACGACGGCGATTGGCAACATCGTTTCAAACGCGACAACTTCACGTTCATACATCAATATCTCTCTTTCCGGTGGTTCTTGTCAAATTAAAGGTACGGACTTTCCCATTGTCCAGATAAATTTATCGAAAATTCTCATAAAAATTTAATCAAATAGATTTTTTGTGGTAAATTTCATTGAAATTCTATTTAATAAATTGAAATCAATTGGAGTACATAAGTTTTTTTGGTGAAATTTGTCGAAAAAAATCGATTTTATGTGTACTGTGAATAGCGTGACATGAGAACGCATTGCGCACCCATAGTGTAATGCCTATCACATGTGGCATTATTGTTTACCACAATCGAAAACAACGATTACAACCATTTAATTTCGTGAAATTTCACTAATTGATTGTGTTTTTTGGCTATTTTCTTCCTCTAGATGCCAGGTGTAACAGTAAAAGACGTCGACCAAGCTGCTGTTGTTAAGGCAGTAGCCGAATTCTTGAAAAAGTAAGCATCGAACATAACCTAACTTTTATATATGTTACATGGAACTGTGTAAATCAGTGATTGTTAATGTGATACACATCACATAATAATATGCTTTCAAATCATTATTCAGTTTAGCATAGAATTTTTTTGAATGTGTGCTATCGAATGAAAACATCTAATTTCATTGTTTTTTTTTTGATGTTTTTCCCTTTCATCATTTAGATCTGGTAAATTGAAGGTGCCAGAACAAATGGACATCATCAAGACCGCAAAATTCAAGGAATTGTCGCCAACCGATCCAGACTGGTTCTACACACGTTGTGCTTCAATTTTGCGTCACTTGTACCACCGTCGCTCAGTCGGTGTTGGTGCCATCACCAAAATCTATGGTGGACGTAAGCGTAATGGTGTTCATCCATCACATTTCTGCCGCTCAGCTGACGGTGCTGCACGCAAAGCTTTACAAGCATTGGAAGCTATTAAATTGATTGAGAAACATCAAGATGGTGGCCGTGTATTGACCTCACAAGGCCAAAGACATCTCGATCACATCGCCAACCAAATCGTCGTTAAACAAAGAGCTGCAATCAAAGCCGCCGCTCAAGCCGTCATTGTAACCGCTTAAATTAATCACAAAAAGTGTCCAACATCCGGTATTTTTTGTAATTTAATGGCTTAAAATCAGAAAAAAGTTTCAAATAAATCTAAACAAAAAAAAAAAATAAAAAAAAAAACAACAAAAGTGCACTTTTTTTTCATTTATTTTTATTGGTTATGACAACAGGTCTTATTGATATACTATTTGGAAAACGATAGGTTTGATATATCTTCTGATTAATCGTGCATGTTTAGCGATATGGCTAAAAATAATGAAAATGGGAAAATCTTTCAAATTCGTTTTTGTCCAAAAACAAACAAATATGGGAAATTTTTGTTTTTTAAGAAAAAAAATTTATATCCGAAAAAACTGAATTCGCCGAATTCGTTGCCTTGAGAATTCGCCGTAATCATCATTTCGCCATATTCGCCCATTTTGACGTTTAAGCGAAAACAAAAAAGGCAGTTAGTTTTCGCGCTTCAATTTGACAACTAACACCTGAACGCAGACGAGGACAAAAGACACCATCAACTATGTTTATTGTACAAAAGAACGACGAATAAACTCGAATTCTTCAATAGTTAATTTTAAAGAATCAACAATAAACTACATTTTAATCACGCTCAAACAAAACTTGATCGAATAATACGGTGAAAATTTCCAAAGCGATAACCTGCACGATGTTGTTGTTAGACCAATAGACGCGAACAACGTGAATTTTGCAACGCATTTCACAAGCTGCAGTAAATAAAAGGCTTCAGCGAAACACAAAAAACCCCGTTCGTATTTTGAAGAGTGACCAAATTTGTGACGACCACAACATGTTTATTCACGATTTAAAAAGCGATTTTTATAATATTTTACGCGGCAAACGAATTTTGGTGATTGTTAACTATGACATCGACGCAATATGTGCGAGTAAAATTCTGCAAACGCTATTTCGCTACGATCACATGGTGTATTCAATTGTGCCGATCATGGGAATTGCTGGACTAAAGCGTGCTTATGACGAGAATAAAGGCGACGTTAAATATGTGCTGTTAATCAATTGTGGTGTCTGTTTGGATATTGTTGAATTGTTGCTACCAGATGAAGATGTTACTTTTTTTATATGTGATTCACATCGACCGATGGATGTTTGTAATATTTACAGTGATTCTCAGGTAAGTGTTTTTCGTCTTCATTTCCAAATCATTGGCTCTCATGTTTCATGTCTCTCAGATAAAAATATTCGGCGAACCAAGCGGTGAGGAGGGAATTCCTACATTCGATGCACTGTTTCGTGACGATGACGATAGCGAAGATGAAAACGGCGACGACGATAATTCGGATAAAGAAAATGGAGAAGCTTCAAATCGAGCCGATCGAGTCGAACAACAAATACTGAAACGACGAGAGAAGCGGCAATGGGAGGAGAATCGCAATAAAATCCTCTTCGATTACACACAATACAGCTATTATGGCCGAAGTTCGGCCATCATTCTATTTGAGCTTGCCTGGAAACTGAGCCGAGACTCAATGGAATTGCTGTGGTGGGCAATTGTCGGATTGACCGAACAATTGGTAATGGAAAAAATTGAGAGTAGCTCATACGTGTTGGAAAGCGATAAAATTCAATCGCATGTATCCCGTTTAACAAATAAGGCGAGCGATCAATCGGTACAATCGGCGATTAAAATTCACTTTGAAAAGGATTTACATTTGGCATTGTATCGACACTGGAGTGTCTATGAATCGTTGCGCAATTCCAAGTATTCGGCATGCAAATTAAAATTGTGGACGACGCGTGGTGAGAAACGTGTTCATGAGCTTTTAGTTGAAATGGGATTGCCACTTGCACAGGCCAAACAACAGTACAGTTCAATGGATATGATGTTGCGCAATGAATTTTATCAAATGATCGAACGATTGGCAGAAAAATACCAGATTGGTGACATTGTTTATGGTTCGTTCACCCTTCAATATGGTTATCGTAACAAATTTTCAGCGGCCGATTTTGTGTATGCAACCATTGCGATTTTGGAGTCAATTCGAAAGGATCGAACACCGGAACATTGTTTTCTTGAAGCGCTCGACAGTTTATCACGCAACAATAAACAAATACTCGATGCAGGCATTGAACAAGCAAAACAATTTTTGTGTGCCGTTTTTAAACTTGTGCAATCTGCACTGCAGGCCAATCAGGTTCGATCAGCTGGACCATTTTTGTATTTTGTCTTGAACGAGGAAAATCCATACTTTTCCTGTCCGCATGGTCTATCAATTTTAGCAAAATTTTTACTCGAAAGTTATGTGTCGATGTCTCGGAGTAAAAAAGCAATCGAACAAGCAATGATTGTGTGTTGTCCAGTTGATTTAGACATGGGAATCTATTTGATAATTGGCATTCCGCCCGTATGTGAAGATTCGCCGAAAAACTTTTTCGGCAAAGCATTCGAACAAGCAGCAGCAAATACCAGCGCATCGGTGTCATTAGATTTCTTCGAAAGTTCAATTGCCCAAATTAGACAAAGCGATTTAACAAAATTCTTGGACGGATTAACCGTTTTACTGAGCTAATTCGCTGTATTACCAATTCGAATCGTTACATCGTTATTTATTTAGCATTTTAAGACAATCATTTAGTAAATACAAACAAATAGACTTTGATTACAAACATTAACGTGTAACAAATAGCCCGTGGCTTGTATATTTTCTAATTTCAAACAAACTACTCTTAAGCACACAATAAATAGACTTTTAAGATTTTCATATCATTTCCTTATTTTGTTTCAATTGTTTTTATTGTTCTATGTTATTATAGATTTATTTGCGCAGCATTTTTCAATATGATTTTTCGCAACAGCCATTTTCTAAAGTCATTTTCAATAGGATAGACGATCGTTTGACATCCTTATAAGGATATTCCTTACTATAGTAAGATGTGCATTTTAGAGAATATCTTTTTTTTTCTCCGTCAAGCGCTATATATTTGATGCATACATATTTAGCAAAAAATACTCTACCAATTTAGTAGAAAAACACACAGTAAATTTCAAGATTTTTTGTTATTTTTTTTATTTTCGTTTTTTGTACAGTTCTCAGTCGCTTATACTTCTAAAAATTTATAATTCATTTAAGTTTTTCAGCTAATCTTTCGCTTTCGTTAATATGATCTTCCTTCTCTTTCATATATTGTTGTCTAACTCTTTTCGCTAGTGAAACCATGGTTTCATCATCACTTTTTTCATTTTGTATATTGAAAGCATTCCTCATATGTGGTCCAGTCGAATGAATTTTCGCCGATCCAAGACATTCGTTGTCTCTATAAAATACGGAAAATTGGCCGGGGCATATGGCCCTCACTGGATTATCTAATTTGACTAAAAGACCCCCATCTCTCTCTACCAAATCACATACTTCAAGTCTGTGACCATGTTGAAATCTAAACGAAGCTCTTACGACAACGTTTCCATTGAATGGTGATCGATTAATCCAATGTGGTTGTTCGGTATAAAATAGGTCTGTTAATAATGTTGGATGGTTTCGGCCAGGTGCGACCAGAATTGTTTTTTTATCCGACATCTTGTGAACAGTAAATAATGCTTCCTTTTGTCCACCGTAGTTGATTTTCTGGCCTATTGTATAATTGTGAATGCCTTTATGTTGTGTAACTATTCGACCCGTTTCAATATTAACAAAATCACCCCTGATCTCTGTCACATAGTCTGAAATAAAATCGCTAAATTTTCTCTTTCCAACAAAACATATGCCCATGCTTTCACCTTTCTTTGCGATTGATTCCAGTCCAATTTCGTATGCGATTTTTTTCACTTCCGATTTTAGATAATTGCCAATGGGAAACATAGTGTTTCGTAGGGCGTCTTGAGGAATTTGTGATAGAAAGAACGTTTGATCTTTTCGACGATCGATGGCTTGAAGTAGTTTTACATCTGAAAATAAAAATTGATTGTTAATACTTCAATCATTCAGTGCTCATTGCTACTGGTATTTGACTAACTTTGATTCGGATCGAAATCTTGCAAGAAATTCCCGAATGATGTTCGAGCATAATGTCCGGTGGCAATTGCATCAGCTGACAGATTTTCCTTTGCATATTGATAAAAAGCGCCGAATTTAATATATTTATTACAATAGACATCCGGATTTGGAGTTTGACCATTTTGGTACAGCTGTAATGTGGTTCTGAAGAGAAAAAGAGAATTCCAAATGATAACTCCCGTCAATTCATTCAATGTGTTGCACATCTTACTCAAAAACATCGGTCCAATACTGCTTGACAAAGTTGATGCGTTGAATGGGTATTTGCACTTTATCACACACGTATTGTGTATCTTCCCAATCTTTTTCAGCTGAACAGAACCCAGTCTCATTGACCAGATCCCAATTTTTCATAAAAACAGCGCGAACATCAAAACCTTATTACAATGGCACTTTTTTAGTTAAAAAAAATTCTTATATTTTGTTATATATTCAAAATCACCTTTTTGTTTTAGCAAATATCCTGCCACAGCCGAATCAACCCCACCAGATATACCTAAAATTACTTTCCGAAACATTTTACTAAACGAAATTTTCTTTCGATTTCATGCTAACGACTACAGTACGAAACATCAAAACCACACGAACATAACCTCAATCTCATTTATTTACATGATTTTCTTTTGACAACAACTTAATGCCAAATGTGTCATTTGTGAATATTCTACGTTCTGGATTTTTATCTATTTGGATTATTCCGTTTTTAATGTCTCTGGATCGTCTTTGTTGTAATGAGTATAAGAATGTTTTCTTAGTTCAGTCTGAAGTCGAAAGGATTCGCTGCAATGTTCACATCGATACATATTTTGACCTACATGACATCTCAAATGTTTTGTCAAATCATTCGATTGGGAAAATGAGCGCGGACAATATGAACAAGAATATGCTGGAAATAAAATAATAAACACACAATTAGATTGGAATAAATTGCAAATTTTATAAATAATGGATAAGCTTACGTCTTTCTCCAGTATGGGTTCGTTTGTGCCGCTTCAAATGATCGCTCGAATAAAATCTCATCAAACATGTTTCGCATTGATACCTTCGGTCTTGCGTATGTATGCCTACAAATAATAACATTTAATAGCTGAAATTGTGAAAGTTTGTTTATCACATCCAATCAAAACGACTTTAAACTAACGTTTATGCTTTTTCATCGACCCTTTTGTAGTAAATGACGATCCACATAAATCACATACATGTAATTTTTGGCCTGAAATACATTTTTTTTTTTAGTTACTGTCAACGTTTCATTGGATATTACTGTGTTTAGTCTATAGATACCTGTATGAACTAACATATGCGTTTTGAGTGCAGCTTTCCACTTAAAACGTCCGGGGCATAAATCACAGGCAAATGGTTTTTCCGATGTGTGTAACATTTGATGACTGGCCAGCAAATGAATCGTTTTGAATGATTTTCCGCACTCTGCACATAAGTGGCTTGAATGATTGTCTCGAATGTGACCCTTCAATTTGCGTTCACTAAAGAAAATCGCATCACAGGTTGTACATTTAAATTCTTTGGCCTTTTTGTGCCATTCCATGTGCCGAGCCAGCAGAAAATTTAATGGAAACTCTTCGGTGCACAAATCACATTTGTAAATCTTCAGTTGGTCCTTGTGCATGTCATGTATGTGATGTTTTAGCGATGTAAGCGTGCTGAACGCCATATTGCAATATTCGCATTGATGAATATTTTTGGTGTGTTTGGAACGGTGTCGGAACCAGCTAGTCAAGTGAGTAAACTTGACATTGCATGATGTACATTCAAATGGTTTTCGTGTGTTATCATGGTCGATCATGTGTTGTCGCATCTCATTAAATTGAAGAAATCTTTTCTTGCATTCGAAACATTCAAATATTTTCTCATCAGCATGCGGTCGCATTCGTTTTGATTGTGATGTTTTCACTGGTTTCCTCTGTCTCACCTCACTGTCTGATTGAAGCGATCCAGCATTTTCATCGATAATTATACTTCTGGCATCAAAATTTTCGTCCACACAAACAAGTTCCGATATAGGAAGCAATGGTTCGTCATCATTCTTGACATCAAAATACAAATTTTCCACATTGGTTTGAGTAAATTCAAAATCATTTTCAATTTTGATATATCCCTCGATTGATTCATTTGTGTTTTGAATGTCGTCTATTTTTTCAGTCTTTGCAAATTCATCGTAACTTTTAGTCGATGTAAATCTTTTTAAAAAAAATTGCTCACTGGCCTGACACAGAATGTGAAATTCATACGTCGATAGTAGATTTGTTTTGCAATTTGAGCAAATTTTTCGTGGAAAACCATCTGTTACGGTAACTGCTCGCTTCAAACAGTGCTCCAATATATTGGCCAACACAACACCATTATAAACAATCTCAAATAAATCTTGCATATGATTGTTCTGCGTCGCACAAATTCGACAAAAATGCTGCAAATTATCCATGTCCATGGTTACGAATCCATTGAAAAATACTAATTTGTTTTTGCGTTTTTGTAAGTTTTTCGCCTTTTTTCGCCTTTTTTCGGACGAATTGTAATTTTGGTAAACAAAAAAAGTAAACTTGTTTTCGTAAAGTGTCAATTGACTGACATTATGATGAGCTGTCAAATACCGTGTGTGTGTGTATTTGTATGTGTGCGTGAGTATATGTGTCTGTGTTCGAATGAAATCATCTCCAGCGAAACAAATGTCAAACAATTTATAAAGAGAAAAGTAGAAACATTTTTCAATATTTTTCTAAAGTTTATTTATTAAATCAAAAATGCCTGTGTATGAGATAGCGCCAGTAGTTTTTGATATCGGTTCCGCATATACAAAGTAAGTTTCGTTAATTTAATTCAATATTTTTGGAATATTCATTGAAATTATTTGCAATTAGATTGGGATTTGTAGCTGAACCGCATCCACGCTCAATAGTTCCGACCCAAATCATATCGGGAACATCGCCAACAACATCAAAACCACTTTTTGAGTATAAAAATCAGCTTCAGCTGTACGACCAAGTTGTTGATTTTGTGCAAACATTGTTCTTCAAACATTTATTAGTCAATCCAAAAGAGCGAAAGGTGGTAATCGTTGAAAGTGTTCTATGTCCGACGGAGATTCGTGAAGTGTTTGCCAAAGTGCTATTCCGACACTTTGACATATCATCCATACTATTTGTAACATCGCATTTGGTGGCATTGTCAACATTGGCTATCGAAACTGGGCTAGTGGTTGACATTGGTCACAAGGAAGCAACAGTTATCCCGGTATACAGCGGAGTACAAGTACTTTTTGCTTGGCAGGCCCAACCATTGGCCGCCGAAGCTGTTCATACCGAAATCAAGAGACAATTGATCGAGAATGGCGTATCGAGTGAGCTACTCACCGATGACATTATCGAAGAGATAAAAGTTCGCACATGTTTTGTAACCACATACGAAAGATCACAAAAATACAAAAACAATGAAGAAGTTAGCCCACCACCCGACGTCAGCTATCCAATTCAAGGCAAAGAAACAATTACCATTCCCGGTAAATTGAGAGAAACTGCATATGAAGTCTTGTTCCCAGAGGATAACGATCGTTTGGGTTTACCGTATATTATTTTGGATGCGATTGCGGCTTGTTCGCTTGACATGCGAAAAACTTTGTTGGAAAATTTGGTAATTTTAGGTGGAACAGCAATGGCACAAGGCCTGACAGCACGTTTGAAAGATGAATTAATTACACTTTTGAAAACTGGTGTGTACAAAGAAAAATTACACACGACCACTGTGAAATTCCATCGTCTACCGGCCAAGGAAAATTTTGCAGCTTGGTAAGTAGAATATTTGATTGGTTTCTCCTACTACTCAAATGTACAATCGGCATTTTTATGGTTTCTCTTTGTTTTTATTTCAAAGGTTGGGCGGTTCCATTTACGGTGGCACTGAAATGCTGAAGGCAAAGGGGCTAGCCAAAGAAACGTACATGAAATTGAATCGTGTTCCGGACTGGATAAATTTAGACGATAATAGACCATGGGGCAATTGATCAGTATATAATTTATTCCATACACACATATTTTATAACATAGTTATTTTGAGATAAAATTGAGTTACATGTTTAGCTTAAGTTTATTGAATTATCATCCATTTGTGTTTTGTTTTCATTCTGAAAATGTTCGTACGAATGTTTTCTCAGCTCGATTTGTAATCGGAATGATTTCATGCATAGGTTGCATTGATAAGTTTTCTCTCCGACATGTGATCGCATGTGCTTATTGAGGTCACCAGATTGCGCAAACGCTCTATCACAATACATGCATTTATGTGCTGAAATTGAGAATAGAATATTGATTTTATCTATATTTAAGTGGATTAAATAGTATTGATTACGTTTTTCTCCGGTGTGGGTAAGTAAATGCCGTTTGAGATTATAGATCGTTCTAAACTTCATCGAGCACAAATCACACGTTTGTTCTTCAGCTTTCCTATGGCGATGCCCTAAAAGAGATTTGATTTGAATGAACTTGACAAAAAATGAATGGTTTTAAAAATGTTTTACTTCTGTGTTCGTCCAGCGATCGTTTTGAGCTCAATGTTGATCCACACAAATTGCAAATATATTTTGCATCCGAGTGTACATCCATGTGTTTTCTCAAGTCTGCATTACTGAAGAATCGCCGTGGACATTTCGAGCAAGCAACTGATTTATTACCAGAATGTCGAATTGAGTGACTTCGAAGCGTGCCCATTGTTTTGAATCCCATTCCACAAGTGGCACATAGATGAGGCCTCTCGTCCGAGTGTGTGGCAAGGTGTTTGGTTAGTAGGAAATTAACGCGAAATCCACGATTACAGATATGGCAAATGTATCTCTTTTCAACTTGTTTATGCTGCACTTGATGACACTCGAGCAAATAAGTCATGGGAAATAGTTTCGAACAGTCGGCGCACTTGTACAAATTATGATGTTCTTTGTGGCTTTCCAAATGGCTCAATAGGTTGGTGGTTGTTTGAAAATGTTCAAAACAATAATCGCACTGAACACTCTGTCCTTTGCACAAATGTGTTTCAAATCTCGTTGCCGAAAAGTTCATGGCACATATTTTACATCGAAATGGCGTTGCCTCGTTGTGTCGCTTTAAGTGAAGTCGAGTATCTCTGTACGATTTTAATTTTGCTTTGCATAAAAAACACTCGAATAATCGGTTCATTTTTCGGTTATGCATTTCTTGCTGCAACTGTGCCTAGGGCGAATCATACAAAAAAATGGAAATAACGGAAGTAATGGAAAAATAATCGAAAGAATGGATAGCATTTCTTCAGTAATGGAATAGTCATTTTTAAGTGATTTACCTGCAGCTGTACACTATTTGAGGCCATTTTACAATCTTCAATCACGTCATTAGCGGTTGGCTTTCGTTTTGGTTTTTGTTCAATTTGCTGTTGTTCGGTATTTTCCTCACTGATTTCGACATTTTCAAGTTTCAATGGTTTTTGAATAATCGGATTATCATCGTCGAGCAAACAAAACTCGATGGGTTGGCTTTTTGACTCGGCTTCATTGGACTTTGTGTTGGTGACCATGCGTTGAAATTTATCTTCACTCGATTTCACAAGATTATAAAAATCAAATGCAATCTCCAAGTTCGATAAGCAGCGATTACAGATATGCGATGGCCGAGAATCCGATTGCCGGATTTTTGTTTGGGTACAAATTGATAACATATCGGCCAGCATTAGTCCTTTCTTTCTGATTCCAAACAAACTTATTGTTTTTAATGACCGCTTCGCACACACACGACATATCTCACCAAATTTATTACTGCCTTGCACTGACATTGTTCTTCATTAAATTCTATGTAGCCAATTGAGACTATTTGCAGAAAAAATAAATTCAATTATCTTGCAAGTAAATAAAACACATCGAAGTACAGAAAAAAGGAAAATAAACAATTTCAGACATTCAGCTGTCAGACTGAAATGTCAAATGTTTTTTTTTTGTCAACTCACGCTGCTCACGTCAGCTCACGTAACCATGCACACGACAGAAATTTAAACAGAATAAAAACGATTTTCATTTCGTTGAATGTGACCTCTTTTATCAAATGACAATGTGCGTATTGTCTGTGAGTCTCACTTCTTTATTTCGTCCATGCGGAGAATATTTATTTATACAAAATATTTATTCTATAAAGAGCTGCTGTTGTTTTGAAGAAACTGCAGCAGCACTTGCAAAAATGTGTGCGTATGGTGAAAATCATGGGAACGACAGTGGCACGAAATGTTCAACAATATTGTGCAAAACGGCTGGTTCAGCAAAATTGATTGCCACTATGGACGAATGTTGCATTATAGAACACATATTCACATGGATTGTCAGTGTGTTCGTTGTGTTTAGCATCACAGTTTAACGAGAAATCTTCGGTACAGTTCGATAAAGATTTTGATCAGTAGACAGTTTGGTGCGACAACGTTCAGAGCGATATTCAATCAATCGATCAATTTAAGTTTCGCCGTCAAATAAATTAATAGTAATCAAACAATTGTCCACAAATGTGTTGTGTTTTGTTCTGGTCAAAATGAACAATAACTATACCATCAAGTACAAAAGCCGATCGGCTTCAAATATAAGCGAAAAGCGCATCGCAGCGGCATACAGCAAAGGTAGTCAATTTGACGTAGATTTGGTTACTTCCGACGAAAAGATAGTGTCAGCACATCGCTTTGTGCTTAGTCTGTATAGCAGATATTTGGCCGGTCTACTAAAAGATGCTGTCATGAACGGATTGGTTATAAGTAAGTACATTGTTGCATAAATTTCAGATGTTAAAATGCACAATTTGGTAACATATTACATTTATTGTTTTATCAGTTCCATTGACAAATTACACTCACGAAATTGTGGATAAAGTCGTCCAATTGATGTATTTTCGCGAAGTGACAGTGCCCACAGATCTAACGTTGGAGATGGCTTCAGCGATAAAATTCTTGAAGATTGATGACACCACAATCGGTGATTCAAAATTGGTACAGGAAGCGGAATTCAAGGAAGCGGAGTTCAAGGAACCGCAAGGCAGTGAGTTTTTTTTTCGTTTTTCATTGAATCACTCATGACTTTGAAATCATTATTATTCATTCCAATATGGAAATAATTTTAGCACCACCCAAGCGTCAAACTACACCACCGAAACGTCAAACTACACCACCAAAGCAGGCAAGCGCACCGATTCCAATGCAGACTCAACAAAAGCCACCGCAGCAAAAACAACCACAGCCACAGGTGAAATCAATACAACCACAGCCAAAGCCTCCACAGCCGAAACCGCCAATGCCCATTCAATCCCTATCAAGTGAAGTCACAATCTCTCAAACGGATTCATATGTGGCAGGCAAACGCAGTCGTTCCCAGTCAATGTATGTCTTGAAGCACTGTTCATCATCTCATAAATTGCGAATAAAATTAACGTTTTTTATTAGGTTCCAAGGTCCAATACTCTGTTCGCAAGATTTCGATATGGCCGACGTACAAACTTCGATTGTTTCTGCAAACAAAAAAGGCCCCTTTGATGTTCCATTTTATAAAAATTTGACCATTTCGAAGGTGCCATCACGACCAACCAAACCCACCGACACACAGATGCAGATGCGAGCACTAAGTCCATCTCCGGTTAAAATGACGAATGGTATTAAAATATTTCAATTCCTTTTATAACAACATTAAATGACAATTTTTTTTGTGCTTTAAAGACAACGTTCCACCACAACCACAACAAAAGCAACAACAAGTCCGGCCAACTTCCCCACCGCCACTACCTCCATCAAACGTTGCATTATCACGGCTAATGCAAAATCCAGCTCTTACATTTGGAGTGTCTGGCAACATTGGCCAGACAATTGGCGAGCCCATGGTGACACAGAAAAATTTAAATGCACTACAACCAAATGAATTGCCTTCAGAGGCAATGGAAACCGATGACTTGGCCGACGAGATCAAATATGAAGAAGAAGCCATGAATGCCACGAAAAACATCATTGACACAGACGTTGAACTAAAGCAAGAGGCTTTACGTGATCTTTTCCCGGAATCGCAAGAGCCCGAAAATCAGTAATCGAACAAGATTTAAATTGATTTCAAATCGAATCGGTCTAAGAACGGTTGATTTGCTCAAAACTTAAACAAAACTGACTCGCTTGCAACAAAAGCATAAATTTAAAGATTCAAAAAAAAAATACATTACCTCGAGTCTCCTATTTTCGAATGAATGAACAAAGAAAAGAAAGAAAAACAGTGAAAGGAATGCATGGTTTTATAATTTATATAACAATAAAGTTTATTGCAATTTTTCATATGTGTTGTACCTTATGAAGAAAACGAGAACAAAAAGAATTATTCGAAATATTGATATTTGATTTGTGTTTTAACATCAAACATAAATGTTGTTATTGTCCTAACCGTAACTTTTATAATTTCCATTTCTTAAGGCAGATTTGACAGGGTTCTCAATAAAACAATGAAATGCTATGCGAAAACATACTAAACATAGTAATATTAAAACAAAAAGAAATATTGAAAGAAAATACTTCAAAATATATAATCTATATGTTCATTCTAACTGGGAACTGGCTCCTATCATTCTTCAAACAAACTTATTTGGAAAAAGCAGTTGCATTTTGTGCCAATTCATTTATATTGATCCCTTGTGTGTGTGTTTATGTGCAAATTAAATGCATTCAGATATACGAGCAAAAAAAAAAACAACTTATTCTTGGAAAATGTTCCGCTAATTTTAAGTGTTTAGTGTAGTTTTTATAATTTTGATTCAGAAAATATGCATTTCAAAAATATTTTATGAAAATATGATTTGATGTGACAAAAAAAAAATTGAAATAAATAGAAGTTTAATTACAATTTTATGCGTGTGAATGAACTATATTCATTATTCTCAATCAATTTACTTCACACTCTCTTCGTTTGACATTGAATATATATATAGGTCAATCTTATGTACAAATACTGTTTGATTTATATAATTTAATAATTTTGATGAATTTCAATTGAAATTTGAATCGCACAATTTCCATTAATTTTGTTCATTATATATATATATATATATATTCCCCTTTATTGCCTGAACTGATCAAATGGGTGCTTATTTATTTATCTTTTTTCGCACAAAATTACAATTTTTATATTTTTATGGCACTTTTAAACGCCAAAAAAATTGGACTTTTCTTTAAGCCGTTATTTTGTTGTTTTTATTCATTCCGAAGAGAAAAAGATGCATACCAAATAAATCGACCTAATAAAATCACACTATTGCCGGACTCAGTTAAACTATTTAGCTCAATCTTCCTTAAAAGTAGGAAAAAGCGCTAATGCATTTACTCGTTGTACTTTTTACAAATGCTTTGCTTTATTGTATTCATTACAAAACAATGGAATTGCGATTTATTTTGCTTCGCGTTGTGATTCTCTCTGTTTCGGTCGCTTGGATTAAGTATTCATGAAACATATTTCGAAACCGTTTAGTGAGTGGTTAAACAAACAAACAAAATTTCGTGTGGAAAGCTTGAAGTCGATGTGTTTGTGTGTGTTCAATGGTGCCTTGTATGTGTGTGTGTTTTCTTTTTCACATGGAATTCTTGCAAGGATTCTCGTGTAATTGTTTCTATAAATAATTTGACCGATTAAACAACGATCGAATGCATTGTGTATTTGTCTGTGTTTGTGAATGTATTTGATGGTGCAGTGTGTGCAGCACATTTGTTGTGGGTTTTGTGGGTTTCGAAGCTTTCGAACTAAATCTATAATTCATCTTAAACATGTGTTAGAGAAAAAAAAAAAGAGAAGAAAATTAAAAGAATAGTATGTATAAGGTTTGAAACCGTGGCGTTGAGTGCTCATATGTTTCAATCCTACATGGTGTTCGTTTCCTCAAGTTTAAAGAGTCAGAGAGTGAGAGAGAGAGGGAGACAACAATTGAAAAACTGTATTTGTAGATTTGAACATCTGTACTTTTGAAATTTGATTGTTTTGTCAAAAGCGTTTTCTAATAAATACACAAAACCGTCGAATGAAGGAAAATGCCGTCGGAAATGGTTTACACAAGCCCCCATTTCAATTGTGTCAATGGAAAATACGCGTTTGAATAATGTTTCATGCTAGCATTACGGCATGTCGGCCCAAAAAACGTTAAGTTTCCTGTGCCAATAGCCTCTACCACATAATGGTTGCAATCATTTCATAAATAAAGTTGTATTGATCGATGATTTCGAGAAAACCGGAACTATGGACGAAATGCTATTGTGTGATAGAAATGGCCGTTGGTGCCAGAATTTTCATGAAACATTCATTAAAACTAGAACTTTTCAAAGCAATTCAAAAGGCATTGTTATCGATTTTCGACGTCATTTCAATACTTTTCGGGTTTGTTTTCTTATTTGCTTGGTTATAAATTTGAATCAAACATACATATGTTGTGTGTGTGTATATATAAATTGAGTTCACGTCTGGTTTTTGAATCAACCATTTTTAGCTAATGTTTTAATATTTAAATTCAAAATTGTGTCTATTATTTATAAAGACTGCAAGATATTTATAATGTGTTTTGAAATATTTGTAATTCTGTCATTTGGATTATTAATTTCGTAAATATCACATCGAAATTCTGTATGTTCTCAACTGTTATTATTAAACCCTATATGTTTTCCCTTTCTTTTGTTCTACTAAAAATTTATTCAAGATAAACTAGATCCTTTCTCGTGTATTTAGTGTATTCAGAATGAAAATGTGTGTGAGATTAAGCAGCATGTACTCTTAAAATGTAAATTTTCGTTCGATACTGTTGAATACATATCCAGTTAAGTTAAGGATATCGCCTCGAATACTTTAATGTTTTACGTGATTGCATTGTTCGTGCTCTCTAGTTATCTAAGTTAAAAGGTAACGTAGAGCCATTATGCATCGATTTTGGTTGCACTCCATATTATTATGGATGCATTACAAACACAGATTATTTTCCCTCTTTCCGATCTAAATATTTTTTTTTTGTTCATGAAAATAAAAAAAGAAGCAAATGGATGAATGTTGGTCGATTCAAGCTCAATTGGGTATCAAATACTTGATTCGGTTCGACATTATGCTGTTGCCGCCGTCGCCGCTGCTGCTGGCATTATGCTAAATAGATATCGAACAGATTTGGATAGAGTCCAAAGCTAGAATAAAGTATGCGTTAACATTGTCGAACATTTGTGTATAACGTTGAATGTTTTGTGTTTTGCAGCAACTGGTCAAACAAAGTGTGAAATGTAGTGTTTTTTTAGTATCCCAGACTCATGACGGTATTGAATCCAAGACTTTAATGACTGTTATTCGGATTGTTTTTTCAATGGAATGCGCGCATATAGCTGCAATTGAAATAAAAAATTTGATGTTTGAATTTGATTCAATTTGTTCGTACAGACAATTTTACATCAAAGCAAAATTCAATTCCAATTCGAATATTCAACATACCCCAAGCAAATTTCGTGGAACGTAGCCTTCGTCTCCGGTTTCCTTCTTTTTTGCCCACCACCATTCACGCTCTGCATCATCTCCTTTTCGCAAAATAATAAGCTGATCGTTTACGTCGAATGTAAGCTCGTCAGACTGTTGTGCTTCGTACGAAAACACAGCATACACCTCACCGCTATTCATTATACCTAACTTTTCTTGAATGCCTGAAAAATGATGCAAAAAAGACAAAAGATTCGTGAATTTAATGTTCAATTGTGTGATTCAAATGAAAAACATGTAAAATACCAAAATGCAATACATACTGTACAAATATTCAGAGCAACCATCGAAGCCTTCTTCGTCTTCTTCGCATTTCTCAGCTGGCGTTTCGTGATCAGACAATGTAGATGCAAATAGACAGGCTCCTGATTCGACCAAAAATTTCACCATAGCCAAATTATTACAACTTGCGGCACAATGGAGCGGTGTCCAGCCATCGCTATCTTGTGCATTTACATCGCAACCGAATTCAACCAAAAACCTATTCAAATCCAGAAAATAAATGAACATTCCTTTTGACCAATTCATTTTCATTTATATCACTTACTTGACAATATCAAAATGTCCGGCACAGATTGCATTGTGTAATGCAGTAATTCCTTCGTCATTTGCAGCACTCGGATTCGGTACCTATTACAAAGTAAACAAATTAATTTAGAAGAAAGAAAAACGTGTCATTGGCAAAGCAGGAAGATAAAACCAAACCAGAAATGTAAATGAATTTACCTGAGCTGCTGTTTTTTGAACGAGCTCTAGTTCACCCTCCAAACTGGCGTCGAGAAGTAAGGCCAACGGATCGAAACTAACTCTTCGAGATAATTTCACTTTAGAACTATCGCTCATAGACGATCTCTGTCGGCGCACGACCTCTGTATTTTGTGGTGCCTGTGGTTTTTCCGGTTCGCTACTAACAGATGAAATGGTTGATTTATCATTTTCATCGAGACTACTGTTGCTACTGCCAGCTGGAGACTTTGCTTTATTCATCGTTGGTATGAATTGTGGCAATTTACTTTCATCCATATTCGATTTGTTTCGCTCATTTTCGGGGAAAAGAAGAGTCGATGGCATTTCAATACGCCGTGATGTGTATTGAATTGGCTTAATTCCCGATGCAAGTGATCGAAGTCGTGGCTGTTCGGATAGTGGTTGCTTTTTAATCGTCAATGGCTTTGCTTTGATTGGAAAATCAATTGTATGTGCTTGAATGTGTGAGCTAATTTGATGGGTTGCATCAATATTAGGCCGATTATTTTCACTGTTTGTGCCTTTTTCATAGGAAGCAATTGCCGATGGAGTATTTTTTGATGATGTGTTTCGATTCGTACTGCCATTCGATGATGACGACGACGACGACGACGACGTCGACGATGATGATGATGTCGGCGACGATTCATGACTACTGTTTGTACAGTCGTTATTATTTTTATTTGGTTTCGGTGGCAAGGCGGGTCGTGATTTGTCCAACGATTCAACCGTCACAATTGGCATTACATTTACATTGGGTGCAACAGCATGCACGCGCGGACTTGGTATGGTTGATTTAACGGAAGAAGTAATTGATGTTGGAGCTACACTACTGATTGGCTTTCTTGGTGGCACCACCATGTTTCCATTTGAAATTTGATGTGCCGACAAAAGTTTTGATTTTTGTGCTGTTTTGCCATCCAAACGATGATTGCTATTCGAAGAAGAAGAGCCAGTTGTATTGGCCACTGACGATGGCACTGATTTATTTATTGCATTCAAAAATTCACTTTGTACAGATGGTTGGTGCAAACATGATTTTAACACTTTTGATTCCGTTTCATGTTCGACTTTCGCACTGTCGCACTCATTCATATTGGAATTGGCTGTTGATTCTACTTCATCAAAGGATTCCTTGCCCATTGAAATTATTTTGGTCGTGTTTATTGTTGGTGAAGGTGCTGCTGCCGTTGCCGCCGTCGTCGATATTGTTCCAGCCGCTTTACACTTCGTCGCCCGTGCTGAATTATAGGATAATGTGTGCAATTTCGAATCAACTTTATTTGTTGTCACAAAATCAGTGGTGTCACCATTTGCATTCAATTCAAATTCTTGTGAATGCTGTTTCATGTGCAGTATTTGTCGTGCCAATTTTGTTTCATCACTTTCAGCGAATTGAATGTGATTTACGTTGACATTTGAATTATTGTTCAGAGTATTGTTTGCATTTTTTTGGTTGGATTCATGTAAATTTAATTTTAAATTTGCCAAATCTTGCACCATTTTACCGTGCTGCTTCTGCTTGTTGGCCATTCCACTTGGTTTATGTTGCGGCATATGAATGAATGGTTCAACAGCAGCCACATTTCCCTTTGGTACGATACGCTGTGATGGATACACACTGTGTGATGGCCTAAAATGTAGCAGAAAAAAAACGGACGAAAAATGAGCACAAAATGAATTGAAGGATAACGTGCCACCACATCGGTGGCTAAAATTAGTGGGGTGAATCGAAAAAGGCAACCCGACAAGTATCATATTTAAACAGATGAATATGTTACAAAATTCATAACCGTTCATCAAATTTAACATATTTCACTAAGCTCATTCGTTCACGCAAAATTATGAAATCGTGTGGTTTTTCCCATGCACACATCAGCACCATGTATGCTACAAAAAGATTGAATAAATTAACTTACTTGTTTGATGTGGCAGCCGTTGAATTGGAATGAGTGTTATTAACAAACTGTAAAACCACTCCATTATTGTTTGTATAGTTGATGTTCTCCGCATTTTGATGATTAAATTGTGACTGTTGTTGCTGTTGCAGTTTTTGCTGATGTTCCGTTTGATTCAGCTGGTTCATCATGTGTAGCTGATTTGTTTTCATTTGATTTTGAAATGCTTGAGATAAATTCGCGGATTTTTTCTTCTGCAATCTCGACTGTAGCTCATAGATTCGTTGGTCCACCGATCGTAGTTCAGCTTGACGCTCAAAAAGTGCCTCACGTTGCAAATGTAAACGGGCATCCTGTTGCAGTGATAACTGATTTCGATACTATAAAGAGGAGAAGAGAGAGAAAGACGGACATTTAAAACAACGAAAACATTCAATATGCAACTCGCATAGTTTTATTTCAGTGTGCAAATGAAAGCAATTTTGATGAAGCTGAATTTAATTTATTCAAGCATTCTATTTGACATAGTTTTTGTTTCGACATCTGAACATTTTCATCCGGTATTTGTACATGATGCATTTATTTGAGCAGTGAATGCAATACAAAGAAAAATGTCAGGATGAAGCTTTGAAGTGTATGATGTTTTTTATAGAAAAGTGGAGTAAGTGAGATTTGGGGCAAAAAAACATGAAAGACAACAACAGAGAACAAAAAAGACTCTTTCTCACGAATCTCAATACGGGTGACATTTTAGTTTGTATTGGCACAGAAACAATGGCTTTGTATCAAGAATAAAAAAAAAAAACATTTCGATGAGAAAAAGTTGCGTCCTGTAAATGAACTTCAACTTTTCTCATTACGACAGTATTCAATAGTAAATTCCAGTGTTTAGAAATACGGGAATAATGGTATAGCGACGAAAAAGTTTTTCACAAAATCACTTGTGCATTGTAAACGATTCAAGTTTTTCATCTCGTCAATGGAAAACATGTACCAGTTTCGTTCGGTTTCATAGTCTAAATGCTAAGGAACTGATAATAATAATAATAATAATGGTAATTTCTTTTTTTACGTATTCCACATCAGGTTAGTCTACACGTCCGCAAGAGCCAGTTGTTTAAAATCAACCGCATGGTATTTTTCATCAAGCCAAGTGTAGAGCATAGCTATCAACACGTCCATCACTACGACAAACAAGTGAAAATACTTGTGCTTCCCAAGGAGTCACATCTCCCGTTAAAAAAAATATGTGCAAAAAAGTGAGTGGATAACATCACAAAAACAAAATAAAATCACTATGCCACTTGACACATTAAGCGACAATCACATTTTAAATGTTATGCTTATTTTCAACCTCTGCTCCATGGAATGTCGAGTCGAATACAGAATGGAATCCGAGAAAAAAAAACCGAAAATTCTGAAGGATCACACTTTTTTGAGAGCAAAAAAGAGGTAGATCGAGGACAAACGAGTGAACGTAAATTACAATATGAACCGGTGTGTCAGCTAAGCACTTTGCGTAACATTGCAAGCTTATTGGATTAGGATTAATACACAGAGCACAGTGTGACGAAAGTCATTTGCACTACCTAGAGTACTGCACCATGTTTGGCACAAATATAAAAGAGTCCCATGGCATTCGGTGCACTTAATTTTAATCTTTTTAATGTGATTCGTTTATTTAAAAATATGTTCCGTGATGGAACTTTCATTCACAACAGAAATATGGCTGAAATATAAAATCGTTTGCAACGAGTTAAAACTTTTTGTGCGTGTTAGTGGGATGAATCCGTTTTTTATGGCACTGTATGCCTATTGTTCAAAGTTTTTTAGCCATCGCCAATCAAACAGCAGTTATGGCTTTTGTTCGAATTGAACTTTGTTTGCGAAGTGAAGTGTAAAAGATTGAGAACATCGTTATCATTTATCCAACAACAGGCAGGTGCTTTATAGAATATCAAAGCACTTGAACACCTATTTGATGGTTTTCACATTTGATCTGTCAAAGTTTTAATTGAACTGATTTTTTAAATGCTTCCGAACCACAATGATTTGAATTGCGCGAAAAATGCATCAATAAAATTGATTCAATGTGAATTTTTCACATTTATTTCCACTCGAAAATTGTATGACCTGACATGTTTTTGATATTAAAGGATGCTAATCAAAATGCATTTTTTCCAATATACACATTGTTGAGGTTGTGTTTTTTTTGCTCATGCCTTTTGCACAAGCATATACATGCAATGAAAATTTAATTTCGATGAAAGAGGAATTATTATTATATTATTTTTACAAGCTACTTGACACAAATAAATATACGTTTGGAAATTGGCATAATATTCACAAAATTCATTATTATTATGAATGATGTAAAATGGTATTATAAATATCAGTACAGATGACTATAAAAATGGTAATAATCGACATATTTTGCGAACTCATGTCTTTAATAACATTTTAATGAGAGATAGTCATGAAGTATTTCATCAACATAACTTTCTGACATGAGTTTACCCACTTTTATTCTCAGTTGCTCAGATGTACAGCAAAATGCAAGTCTATTCGCATACGGTTCCTTTATTTACAAACATTTATTCGGGGACTTGTATTTTTTACTCGATTACAATCCGATTCCGGATGTGTGGTGCCACTGGTATGTAAGCAAGTATGAAAAAAAGTCATCAAAGGTAACAAGGTGGAAACAATTTTCATCCGTGAAATATGTTCAGTGCACATTACATTAAATATATGAAAATTACTTTTACAAGTTCATTTTATGAAATTTATTTTGAAGTGTGTATGCAGTGCACTGAACATGTGCATGTTGCTTTATGTTTTTTTTGGGTTAAAATTAATAACAGTAAACTGTTATGGTTTTGCTAGTTCTTGAGAAGAAAAAACAACGAAAATATAGCAACAATCCTTCTGTTTTCGAAGCATAATTACGTTTTCAGTGTATAAGCAAAGGGATTTATTAAAAATGTAAGTAGTAAAAACGTCTAAGAGTCAATGGTAAGTAATAATTTTTAAAGAGAGAAAAAGACGGTCATAGAGAGCCAGCGATAGAGAGACAAACAAAAAGATAACAAGATTTTGAGATAAAAAATGAGAAAATCTTCTTTTGAGAGATTAAATATTAATTGGTCATTTGTTCATTGTATAATTTGCTCAAACCGCTGTCCATCCAAGTAACTCGATAAGTTTTCCAGCTTCATTGTTGCTCATTCATTTGATGTGTGTGTGCCATTGAGTAATTCAGTATGGAACCATTTAATGGTGCGTATCCATTGAAAATGTTTTCTCATCAACTTCATATTAGATAGAAAGTAAATGAGTTTCTAATGAATTTGTTCATTCTGATAATATACTTTGGCCAATTCGGTCTGAATGAGAAGTCTTTTCATAATTTTCAAGAAAAACATTTCCAAAAGCAACAACGAATCCATGTCCAACTTTGATGTTGTATACAAATAGTTGATGGGCAACTGACGGCGCACCAGCATTCACTCACTTTGGTTTGATTTGAAATGTAAGCGCTTTTAATAGATGTCGGCTTGCTTTCATTTTGTGTGAGATCTTAATGATTTTCTTACAAAACTTTTAAATAAATCTATGTTCATGCAGTGTTATTTATCAGACATTTATGTGCGGCATTGATTGAAACACTTGGTTCAGGGGGTTTGTCAATAAATGTGAGCAAGAATTCCAGCTTCGATATTTGGTTAAAACTGCGCTTATACTGCACTGGAACTGTTTGACATACAATACATTTTTTTGTTTCATTTTTTGTTAAATGCAAAAATGTTTGTTTTCATACGGCAATATTAACTTTTGTTCGACTTTTTGCTTTGTCCCCCGTCCATCATAAGCCCTTTTTGAAGAGCGAAATAGTGTATGAGATGTTTACCAACACAGTACTCAGTCAGTGCTGAAAGGTCGATGGTCACATGTACACCACACTAACAAAATACACTATAGCAAACACCACATTATTCGAAAGAGAAAATTAATTTCGGTCTATAGCTTAAAATACCAACGAGCGTTCACATTTTGCTTGTGTGTATATGCGATGGTGTTGTTGTTATCGCTGCCATTCGCTGTTGCTGCTCAATGGAGAAGGGTGAATAATGGAAATCATTTTATTAAGTGCATTAACATTTAAATTGAAAGCCCCAGTTAAACAATGCGAACAATCCTATATAAATAGGTATATTAATTTCTATCGATGTGGTTTTACTTATACACTCTAACATTTTTCTATGTGATATGCATGCGCAAAGAAGTGTTTTAACCGTCGATTCCATCAGCTCTTTATATATGTAAACTTTAAGCTCATTATAATGCCAGAATATTGAAAATTCCGTGCACATTATGCAGTGCTTTTAGCGCTGCAGCTTGCAATTTCATTAATTACATTTCACCATGTATTTATGTAAAATCGAAAGAAAATAACATAAACAATTCAAATGATTTTCATACTACGAACATTTGAGGAATGTTCCTTCGAAAAGAAAAACAACAAAAATTGAAATGATATTCTAAAAATAGTTTCAATCAATTTATAAACGTTGGGTTCCAATACCATTCCAATAATTTCGTGTGTAGAATAGCCGGCACAGATATCGATTTATGGCACAGTCAATTTGGAACCAATTAACGAATCCCAGCAGTTTGAAAATGTGGCATCAGATAAACTGGAGCAAATGAATATGGAACGTTATTGGTTTGAATGGCAGATTTCAGGTCAATATTGACGTGTTATATTAAGGATAATTGATTGACTTTTCATTTGAAATGAAAAAGAGAGTATCCGATTTATTCTCTTGCTGCGATATAAGTCTTGGAAAATCATAGCCAATAAAAACCGTTTACGTATCAAAGCATATTTTGAATAACCGGAACCACATAACCACATAGCAACTGAAAAATGTTCGAACAAGCCAGGGTTTGAATATTGTTTCCGCTTACGACAAACTACAAATGAATATATTTGGTGAAATATATGCTCAAGTTTACAATAGTTTTAGTTTTATAAAATTTACAATGAAAATCGAATTTTATGCAAAACCATGTACGTTGTCCATGCTATAGTGGAATTTTTGATCGCTTACTGAAACATTTTCGAATGAATTTATTTAATTTTGCTGACTTATCAACCGTTTTTCACTCCTTCCAACAATGTAAATAGTTGAATTTTAGTTGGCGAACGGGAAAATTTCAATGAATTTATTTCATTATTTACTTAAAACGTCAAGTTACTCATGAATACGGGGTTACGAGACCAAAACAGAAAACGAAATCCAGTAAAAACGCACCCGAGATCATTGGCCGAATGTTCGTCGAATAATTTGTTGATTACATCAAAAATATTATTTTTTCATTTTCGAAAATTAATTAGAAATAACATAGAGACGTGTGGCAGGCAATTTTGCAATGAATTTATTCACGCTGGGAATATTGAAATGAGGTTATTACACAACCTCTCTCATTCTCTTTCGGTGGGTTTGTGCACGGGCTCATGGTGGCCTTGTGTACAGACTCTAGGATAAAGACGAAAGTTCAAAGCGACCCACCAATTAGAGTAATTCATATTTTGTGCGTGCTCATTATCTCATTTCGTATTATTATTAGAAAAAGTCTATTGAGCCAATTTATTGATGCGATTCACAAAAGTACCAGCAAATATTTATTGAAGGACGAGCCATTAAATATAATATATATATATATATGCGCCGCGTCGATACAGCATGGTACACATTTTTTTACCATCACATTTGAAAGATGATGGGAGCTCGTGTTTTTGCCTACCAAAATACGATGATGGTAAATAACTAATTTATTGATTAAACATTCAAATACAATTTATGTTATGTATGGAGGAATCGTTTCATCGTTTATGGACTCAATCGAAACAATCGTTTGCACCGTGCCCATTGCATACTTAAGCACAGGCTTAAGAAGGGTTCGTTCTATTGTTTTTAATGTTGAGAATGTAGCGTTTTAAGCTTGGAACAATCGATAAAGTGTTCGTGTTTCGGTGACATTTGCATGTCCAATGGAAAAAACCAACGGTACAATGCGCGGTTACATTCGTATCAAACCTATGATTGAAATGTTACTTTAGCGCTATTCTTTGAATTTGAAAGGAAAATACATATTTGAGAAATATTATCAATCATGGTGATCACATGAAACATCCTGTAAAATATTTTTCACACGTGATGTTAACCCATGTTTGACTGACTTGATTGAGTATTGTTAAAAAAAAATTGCCGCTGATTAATTGAGCTTCAACCGTTGAGGTAATGGTCTTAGAGCCTTCAAAATAAATGTCAGATTTTGGAATCTCATTAAGCTCCATACTCAGTCGAGCAGTTTTTGCGGTATTGTCCGACTCGATTTCTTTATCATTTTGACCTGAATTTTTGAGCCTTCTGTCAACTGTTTACAGTCAACATACATCTGTTACAAACAGGCATTTTCATTTGCGAATAAAAATGTTTCTAGTATTCATAAGGTCTGTTAACAGAAAAACAAAATATTTGAAAAAATTCTTTTCAAAAACATATGTCGAAAAAAACATGCGTAAACGTAATAAAAAGTAACATTCAATAAATATAAATACTGGTTTTAAAACCTAGTTCATTTGGTACCTAATTTCTTCTATAGTGATAAATATGAAGTTTACAGCTATATCTTTTGGTCTAGTTTTGACATTGGTAGTGCTGTGTGATTGTTAAAAAAAAGTTGTTTTAATTCTTTTTTATTATTATTGACAGGTTCTTTTGTTGGTTCATAAAGCAGAAGGTGGCGATGGTTCAAGTGGTAGTGGTGGTCCAATTAAAAGTGGTAAACGTATTCGTAATCGAGGAAGCGAATATGTGAGAAGTAATAAATACGATGTTTCATCTCTCGTTGGCGATTTTGGCAATTTTAATCTTAAGGAACCATTAGACGATCGTAGATTGGAAAAATGTAGAAGAGATATGTATGTTCATTGAATTTGTGAACATTTTTTTAGCGGAAACTAATTTCAATCAAATTATTTTAGAAAACGCAAGAATATGTCAAGCACGTGAGTATTTCGGTTTTAATCAATTTTGACAATTACTTCATTGGGTTGGTTTCTTATCGATGTTCACTCAGAAAGTCCAAGGAATGAGAATTAAAGATTTTTGTCGGTTTTAAATATAAATCAACATGAAATTCGACTTATCATGTATTTAAATCATTTCTGAATGTTGTTTGATTCACCTCACAATTGTTATTATTTCTTAAAATAATTTCATCATTTGCTTTTTTAATTCCCTTAGACTTGCCTATCTGGGCAAGCTCGGAACAAAGGAGGCAAAATTGGCAGTTTTGTAAGAACTTTTTAGAGTTTAATTTATAAAAAACACGCTACTAATTTGTTTTTTTTTTATGTGATCATCAGAAATGAGGTGTACCAAATATGGGGGTAAGAATTATTAACTGAACACATTTAAGCTTGATTCGAAATTTGATTTGTGTTCTATTTATTAAATTGAAGTGATGATATGCCTGCATCCATTAAACCAGTGTACGACCAATTTAAATCCATGTACGAAGGAATGTAATAGTCAATTAATTGAAAGGTGACACCATCATTAAAGAAGTCAACATCAATGAAGTCTGGTGCTTTCTAAAACACCCTAAAAATTGTGTTTTACATTAAATTTGTAACAAAGTGATGTAATTTCGTAAAATCACCCGAATAAAAAATTATGAATATGTCGGTGTAAATAATCACATATTATTTTCAACCTACTTTCCTCAAGACTTAGATTTACATTTGGAATAATAATTTACTTGAATAGGATTCGAAGTAACTATGAGTATGATGGACTAACTTGTAAATAAATAAGTTCAATTGAAATTGAACCTTGTTTTAACTTTCATTTAGTTCACATTTTCTCTTCAGATTATTTTACATGCAATAAAAGGAACAAAGTTGAAACCATACAATACATCTTACAACAGGAAAATGTTGGCACCATAACGCTTTAAGCTTGAAACAATCGATAAAGCGTTCATGTTTCCGTGACATTTGCATGTCTAATGAGCAAAGTCAAAGGTACAACGTGTGCGTGCGTTCATATAAAACACATATGAATTTAAACGAACCCATTTTTTTGTATTTTTCTGGGCTTGCCGCTTTTTTAAATATCGATTTGTATTTTTTATCATACGGCAATGGTTAAAAAAAGTCGTCAAAATTCGATGTTGCATGATAAATATCGAAATGAGTGAAAATATTTTATTCATAGCATTTGCATTGAAATTCAACAAGAAATAAGTTCTGCTACTGTAACACAGTTTGGTAATCATCCAGAACGCTGATCGAAAATATAAAGATAGCGAAAACAAAAAAATATATTGTTGTGAAATGTGCTTTCTTACCATTAATTCACGCCGCAATTTATCAAGTTCACGAGCAGCTGGTGACGTGCCGTTCAAATGTTGTTGAATATTGGTCGTTCCATTATTATTACCATTGATGTTCAAACTATTTACTGTAACAGCGCCATTTGCTTGATTCAAAGCAGCTCCGGCTGTTGTTGTTATTAAATTCAGTGGACCACGTCGATCTCGTCGCAATTCTTCCAGTTGTTTTGTCAATGCATCGACCTTTGCGACAGCCAAGCTCAGCTCCTTCTCTTTTTCACTGAATAGAGCACGAATCGAATCGAGGTCATTGCCTGGATTAGGAATGGACAATAAAAGAAAATAAAAAAATGCATTGGTTAAATTGGATTACAATAACGAAAATGAAATGAAATTTCAAATATATTTCTATTTCGAGACAGTTTCGAGAAAATTGGATTTCTTTTAATGACGCATTTTGCATTAATGCATAGCAACACACATTATTATTATTACATGGTTGCAGTAAACATCATGCAGTCACATTGAATCAAACGCTTTATTGCTTTGCACGTTACACACGAAATTCGGTAGCTTAAGTCTTCATACATGAATATTGTATTAAATCTTGAACATACACATCAAAGCATATGGTGCTAGAACTCGGTGAGTTCATATGATAATCGAATGTACTAACGTGCCGATAGAAGTATGGAGGAATTTTCTTTTCTTTCTTTCTGGAATATCATCTCTTGCCAAACTACAATTAATTGAAATGAAAAACTTTCAAAAACTCAAAACTAATATAGATCGGGAATGTGGTTTTCATTTTTATTTGCTGTGAATCTTAACGTGGTTAAATAGAAGCAAATAAATTCCATGGAATTTATTCAATTTCCTTCATATCACTTAAGCTCGACTGGCGCTCCATTTTCACACGTACGCATGAACGAATATTCATAGTATCACGTACACATGCTAAGCTCTCTACTTTATTCGTTGCCTTTTGCGCTATTGCATTTTTTTCTTTTCTTTTCTTTTCGTTTCGTATCGTTTCCAAATATATATAGTGTTAGACATGTATGGCGTGACATCATCACTCTATTTATTTGGTTCGTGCTGGTGCCGCCAACAAATCACATCTATTATATGAAAAATGGTATGGTATAAACACACATGAAGAGCAACACGAACAACAACAAAAAAGAATGCTAGAAAGAGTTTGACAGAATGAATTGTCAAGAATCTACTGAACGGAAGTGGTATTGCTGTAGTACTCTTTTTTTTTTTGCAGAACCATTGCCACAGATGTGCGGTAAGCTGTAGTTGATTCACTAATTTCCAGGATGAGCGAGCACATTTCTTACTAACACGTTCATTCCCACGATAATTTATATTGAAATGATCTTGTGCTCATCACACCCGCACTCTTCGAAAATGTCTTGGGGTGCGATTGTTTTGTTTTGTGACTTTGGTGTGAACGGTGTGAGCTATTTCACAATTCACACGCTGCACAAATCGATTTTCCATGGAGAATCAATAAGACAATCAAATCGCTCTGAATTGCTTAGCTTAGCTGAATGATAATGAATTCTTCAAGAGCATTATATACTCATTTGTGTCGGTGAGTTTATTCAATTCATCTTCACTTCAATCAACCCAGTTATCTGCTGCTTTACGGAACTTTAGATAACATCATCGACATTTCATTTCCATTTCCATTTTCGATTCATTCATTTCACGCAAAAAATAAACACATGAACCAATTCTTCTCGCTTTTCTTTTTTTTTTTATTCTTTTTAAATAAAAAAGGAAATTGTAATTCGACTTGCGACGAAGTTTGCCCTGGTTGTGACATCGATTCAGTTCTCGGATGATTTCCCACCCTGCGCAAAATGCATTATCGATAAACACTTTTAGTGAAGAAAAAGAGAAAAATTCAACTTATCAGCAAAGCATTTGTGTAATTAAAAAGTTGTGTCATTAGCGCGTTCGCGCTATCTCTCTGTCTCCCTCTTTCCTGCTCTATTTTTCACCGATTCTGCAAAGCACAAAGCAATACATGCTGCGAAAACGATGCTTCTTTCATTTGATGGAAGACGACAACCGAAAGAAAGCAAAATACGAATTAAAAAGAGAGACGTGTAAAAGCAAAGTGAACAGTGAAATAGAGAGAAAAGTACCGAGAGGAAAACAATGTTAATTAATCCATTTAGTTTAAAACGAAGCACAAAATACTTTGATACTGGTGAGATGCAAAATATCATGGACGATGATACGAAATACGAATTTAGCAAACGGGAAAACGAGACATTAAAATGTTGTAAACGATTTGAATTGGAAGAAAATCCGAATGAGAGTTACAAATTCGCTTCAGAAATTGATTATTAAGTACATTTAATGCGATTTGATGAAAACATGAATGGAAAAGGGAAAAAAGGCGTAAAAATGCTGGTCCTCGTATTTGTAACAACTTTTCAAGGGCTTATGCTTGAAAATGAGGAAACCTTCCAAAGTTTAAACAAAATAAAAAAAAGAATATTTCGTCCCTCATATTGATAAGAGAAACATAAAAAAGCAGCACTGCGCATATAATTGCAGGCAAAGTCAATATAAAAGAGCATATCTTTCAGTTTTTAAAATGCTTTGCTTTTGACGTAAATTCATCAATTTCCAACGGTCTAATTCGAATAATTTTGACCCACTCACACTAAGGCTGTAACATTTTGTTTACCTTCTGTGTCAATATTTATATACGAACGTTGAGTTCATGCTTCGGAAGGTATTGCACCCAAATGAATTTCGATTAATTATTGACATTGCTTGGAAATGGTGCTGAATTGCGTTTTCAAAAACATACACAGCGTCTACATCATATAACGAAAATAGACTGAAATCGGTCCCAAAGCTTTTGTGAAATAAAATAGGTTTGTATTTTTTTCTTTTGCTATTCGAAATAGCCTTTAATGATGTGTTGATATGCGCGAGTGGGGCGTAGTAAAAATGCTGAAATCATGTCGACAAATTGCGTTCAACACAAAAGTCGAAGTCGTACAATTGGATTCAGATACAATGTCATGGCGATTTGAATACAATTGATCAACGTATGCATTTTCATATTCATTGTTGCCTCGCGATGGATTTTGCATGGGTCATTTAGAATTTTTGTGCTATTATTAAGCATCAAACTGGTTTTCACCGATTGTTTTCTTTTTTACCAATTTTTTTTTGGTCATTGTTCTTGACTGAATTGTATTGCTGCCATGGTTTGTTGATTGTTTGTCCATGCCTTTTTAAAGTAAATATTGATTTTCTCAAGCGAATGACAAAACTGACATGCCATTCAATCGTTGAAGTTTCAGTGAACATATGTCGATAATGCTTATGGCTGTTGGTGTTGTTCTTGTTGTTGTTTGAGTTTAATGGAATGTTTTGTTTGTGTTTAACACACGTGTACAAGCGGAATGGGAACGGGAGTACGACAGTGTGTTTATCTTTGTTCGATCAATGTGACGTAACCTGCACTTGAGCACAAGCGGGCGTCAGCCGAATGTCATCAGCATGTCGTTGATGGAAAGCACTGTGCGTCCAATATTCATGTATTATAATATTCAACACAATTCAGTGTTTCATGGGTTGACAGCTTGGATTTCCTTATTGTTTTCTTAAACAATAACTGCAGGCAAAATGATGATACCACGGCGATAATTTGATGGAAGTGATTAATTGAAAACATCAATTCAATTTTCAAGTTTCTTTTACAGAAAACGATCAAGCTGTGTGTGTGTGTGGAATCGTTTTTTCTCTTTGGTTTTGCGGCAATCCCTTGGATTTCATTCCCATTAGAACACTAATTTTATGTTGTACAATTTGAATGATGAGTGTACATCAGATTTTTCTTGCTTCTTGACTTATTTGGAAGTGCGAAGCACATCAACCGAGACCGCCTCGTCGTTCTGCTACCTCGATGCCTCATACTGAAGAATCCAAAGTGTAAACATTCGCAATTACACTCTAGGCCGTCTATATAGATGTGCGAGAGAGAGTGTGTGTGTGTGTGTGTGTGTGTGTGTGTGTGTGTGTGTGCGTGTGTGTCGGTGTGTGTAATATTTTCTTTTAATTAATGCGATGCATCACCTATTCCGTTTCATTCATTATGGCTTTTATCTAAGCGAACGTCGACAAACATTTGTGAGTGTTACATAGCGATGGAGAGTGTATAAAATACACTGCCAGTTTTTGGCCGTAGAGCTTAATGTGAAACGTGGAACCGTACTACTAAGAAAAACAAACTACTCGACATTCATATTTTGAATTTTTTGCCACAATTTTTTTAAAATAAATTACACCTTGAAAATTGATTTTGCCAATATTTTCACTAATTTGGCCTCAAACGGCCACCTGGGAAAGGTAGATTGATGCTAGTGATATGTCATGATACTATTGATCACGTGGATGACACATATATGAGATTGGAGACTTTTTTATGCGAGTCTCGCTAATCAGCGCCATCATACCTGACATCCCTCAACTAAATTTACATCTCTAGCATGTAAACAAATTTGCTCTATGTAACGTAACACAAATGCACATATTTATTATTTATTTTTATTTTAAATATATTTTTCCTTTATAATAATAATATATTTTTTAAATTTGATTTTATTTGAATTTTTGAACAAAACTATTTTTTTTTTTTATGATGAAAATGATGAAATATTATTTTTCTCCGACGTCTCCAACCAAATTTACGTAATGTATTTTACGTATTCATGTTTTTGACAAGTCATTTGTCAATTTAGATTTATGACATTTGAGAGCCTGAAACCCAAAACAAGTTATAAAAATTCTTTTCGGAAAAAAAGCATAAGAATGTATTTTAAATGAAAAATACGATAGAAAAAAACTGAGAGTTAAAAGAGCACATACAGAACTGAGAGCTAAAACAGAATATAATTTCAGTTAGCGACAAAACAAACAAGCGATATGTTATATTTTAACTCTCAGTTTTTATTCTTCTCATTTTTGCTCTGAAAGTAAATATGTTTTTATTTGACTCCGAAAAATATTATATTTAGCTTTCGTCACAATGCGTTGCATTTTTTCTCTTTCATGTAATATGACACGAGATTAACTTAGTGAATTGTTTGTCAACATTCTCTCTTTCAAAAATGATTTGGATACAACGAGGCATCTTTTAACTTTCGCCGTTTTAATGTGTGATCGAAGGAACAGCGTTTTTTACTCCAGTTTGATTTTAAATACTACGAATTGAAAATCAGTTTTTGTTGGAGCACATCAATTTTGGTGCAGTACTTTCCCGAACTCGTACAGATTGATAGCACTTTGAACACTTTTTCAGCAATTTGTCTATTGCCTTTTGTTGTATGCGCCATTACAATATTCTTTTGCGATATTTTTTATACAAAAGCGGTCTACGTACACGTTTTTTCGATCGTTCAGTAGATATTCACTAGCCTATTTGGCTAATAATAATGTGAACTGAAAAACAATGATTTGAAATTCAAATTTTGAATTAAGAAATCGACAAATAGTTTTGTCGTTGCAGATCAATTAAAAAAAATAAGATTTTACAGATACGCATAATACACAACATGAAATTCGGTGCGAATACGACCAGCGTATTTGTATATCTTCTTCTTGGTGTGTTAGCGAATAACGGTAAATTGCTGTTGGATTTACACTGGTCAATGCATAAATATAGGAATCACAGTATACTCATCGTATCGCAGTAGCGACGTGAAATTAGAGCATTTGTTTTTGTTTATTTTATTGCTTTGTAAACAAATTCTTCTATTACATTTTGTTCTATACGAATCCAAATAAAATGTTTTTGACGAAAAGCAAATATAATATTTATCGGTGCCAAATAAACACAAATACATTTTCAGTGCTAAAATGAGAAGAATAAAAACTGAGAGTTAAAATACAACATACGGAATTGAGAGTAAAAACAGCAAATCGATATATGCTACTTTTACTCTCAGTATTCTATGTGTTGTTTTAACTCTCAGTTTTCTATATTCTCGTTTTGCGCTCAATAATTTCTTATGCTCTTTTTTCGAAAAGAATTTTTATAATTTGTTTTGGGTTTCAGGCTCTCATTTCGTCATTTTTCGCATTTTGAAGTCGCTGTAAATAGCGTTATAAAAATGGTGAGAAATAAATATTAGACTGATATATTTTTTATCAGTAATTTATTCTTTAAGTTTATTTTATCTCTTTATTTTGTTTTTTACCAAAAGCTGTGTATTGTTTTATGTTTGTTTTTAAATATTTTATGTAACCTTACAAATGGGTTGGTGATTTGATTGATATTGAAACAGGACGTTCCAAATTGACAAATGACTTGCCAAAAACATGAATACGTAAAATACATTACGTCAAAAATGTCACAATCTCTCCCATCTCTCCAAGCCAACAGATGGCATTAATGTAAACCATTCGCAATGTGTCTCTTCTTAGAGCCATCCACTTGCTATTGATAGTACGATATGAATAGCAATTTTTCTCTTCAACAACAACAATTTTTCGCTTCAATATTTTCCTTCGAATATAATAGACATTCAAAATATCAAAATAGAGCTCTATATTTGAAGGAATATATTGGAGAGAAAGAATTGTTGTTGTCACAAAACTGAAATGTACCAATAGCACGATATTCATATCGTACTATCAATAGTATCATGATATATCACTGGCGTCATTCTATTCACTGTGGGAAACACATTCACAAGTTCGATTGGCTGATAAGCTATATACCGTTGGAAAGAGGGCTTCAAGAGCTATCATCTGGCAAAGGTTCATCAAAATCATAGAACTAGGTTGCTTGCAATAAGATTCGGAAGCCGATTTTTCTCACAATTTTTCATATTTCGGCCAAACGGCCAGCGTAAAACGCCATCAAACCTGCCGGAAACTCCATAATTTATATACCATTCGAAAGGTAATTTTATAAGGAATCTAAAACAATTTGGTGCCTCGGGTGTCTCCAACTTTTTTTCAACAAGTTTCATCTAGATCCAAAGTAATCAAATTAACACTAGAGTAAAACTCATTTATTTCATCGTTTATCCACCCAATAAAGTTGCCGAGAAATATGATTCCACCCGAATCCATTCGTTATCCACTCAATAAATGGTGAGTGGAATCGAAATATTTTTCTAAGTGGAATCCAAAAAAGAGGGTCCATGAATGAAAAAATTAAATGGGGAGCACTTATGGGGAAAATAAAAAATACGTCTGGAGGGTTTTTCATGCCCTATCGAATGCCGAAAACCCGAACTCTCTATCTTTTCTGGTTTTCTCTAAAAACACTGAGCAAACATATATATATATCTTACTATTCCATAGCTTAATGTATAAAACTACGTTTCACATTAAGCAATATGCAATATAATAGACACATTTAGATCCAACAACTGTGTATTATTTTTAGGCAAAAAGCATGGGGAAAATATAGTTTAGCATTTCATAACACATATGGATTTCGTGTGTTCGATATTATGCATATATATGCATTATACACTGTGTTACGCTCGGTTTGTTCAAATGAAAGCGAACTTAATATTTTGAACAATACTCGTTGATACAGCAATTGTCAGTGCATTCTATTTCCCGACAGCGTCATGTGTCTATGTGCGCTAAATTAAATCAGTTTCGCCGTATAAAATAATTTGCATCCATATAAGTTCTTTGAGCTTCCATACTCCGTTGGGCATTCGCATTTTTCCAGCTTCAATGACATTCAATGTGATGATGGCATTTCACATATGCACGTTCATTAACGCTATGTGTAATAAATGCAGTACATAGTTTCAAGCCCATTCATGCACACACATATATCAACTAAAAACATCATTAAAAAAAGCCAACCACTATTTGAAAGAAGAAGAGACTTGGCTTATTTTGATACTGTATACACATTTTCAATGGGATGTAGTATGCTTGACGTATGTTCGCAATGTATTCTAAATGGAAGCAAACTGTCAACCATGCCAAATCTTATCGAAAGGAATGAAGGCAAATTGAGAATACACAGCACATTAAAAGAGAGATTTTTTTTGTCTTTCAACTTGTCTGACTTGTCATCTTGATTATAAACAACAATAAAATATGACGTTAAAAGTGAAGTTGAAGTTTAAAAATATCTGTTTGATATGTAGGCAGGTCAAAAACTCAAATTGTAAATGAAGCGAAAGCAAATTTTTTTCTTGTGAATATGAATGTTAGGGAAAAAGAATAATATTCAAACTCTTGTGGCCCTCACTGTATGCAATCACGAGCCTAGTTCATTGTTTTGATTTGAATGAATATTTTATACCTGCAGGTGATACCGTGAATTTTGTCGTTAAAACTATGTCTAAAGCAGTCAGGCTTCATTTTGTGCGCTCGCCGAGCTAGTCATTCAAAATCCAAAAGAAAACGTGCAATTATTCAGCAGAAATAAGAATGAAAAATAAGAGTTAGAGACTAATGCCATGGGCTAGATTTTTGTTTTCCGCTTGATTCTTGAAACGCAGGATATAACCCAAATGACTGTCTCTAGGAAAAAGACTGTGTTCTGTTCTATGTTCTGCGTTTCAAAATGCAAAATTTTCATTGCGAACAATTTATATCAAAAATTAAATGTGCACACGACTCAATGGCGGCTTCGTTTCCATACTCATATGACTAATAACTTTTTCTTTTGTATTTTATTTTCTTTTTGTTCATATCAGCGCATTCCAATGCTCATATTATCTTGATAATATTAACTTTTAATGATGAGCACTTCGCAATGCGACTAGGCAACACAATAAATTCTCATAAAGTAATACCTAAAGTCAGAAAAATTAAAACATATATTCGTTTTATAGAAATCTCTCGATGTAAACAACTGAGATCGAATGAAAACAGCGGGAAATAAAAGTTTATTTTTGTGAGATGATTTGAATATTAAAGGGACAAAAGCACATTGTCAGAGAGATAGAGAGCTCTTTTTTCGGTTGAACTCTGCTCCAATGCTTGGTAAATGCTTCCTTTAATACCTTTGAACGCTCAAACCAAATGTAACCATTTGCTTCGCAAATAGAAACTGGATCTCCTATAAATACTCGCTCACACATTTATAGAACTAGGTGCTCTGACCGTATAAATCGCATTTGGTGAATTCAAAACATTGTGGGAGACCAGTTGCAAAAAAACATTAGGATTTCCGTCTCATCCATTCAACGTTCACAGCAACAATGATGCCATTCTTAATCATTTAGATGAACTTTTTTCCACTGAGTTTTGTATCTTCAGTTTATAAATGGTTTTTTTTTGTGTTAACACAAAATCGCACAAAATTAAAAAGATTTTTTTGACCAAATACATTCATTTTGGTACAGAAAATCTCCGTACTTAATGAAATTCGGAAGCATTTCAATGTTGGTTTTTATTCGAAAGCTTTTAAAAATGAACGATAAAATGTTAAATTTAAATAAATGCTCGGTATATTTTCCAACTCGAATTTCAAATGCAATCTTTGCGAACCAATTTTTCTCGCTTTGCAGTACATCAATTTCATACACACATACATACATAGACACCTTTGCAATTACGGAACTGTTAAGCGTTAATAAATTCCATTTAATTTCCGCACCAACGATAAAAAAATGAACCAAATGGATTTTTGCTAATGAACCAAATACAATGGATACACTCTTTTTTAAATTATGTTGATTAACTTAAAGTTAAGCAAAAATCCCTCTCTGATTTAACTTTAACGTTCGATAAATTTTCGTCTGCCAGTTCTCGGGGGAATTTACTTTTAAACGAATTTGATTTCAACAATTTTCTTTTCAGTCAGAACGAAATATACGTGTTAAATTAATTTAACACTCTTTCAACGAAGCGCGCACGAAAACAACACGAATACAAGCATAGTTTTATATTTTTTGAGCGAAAAAAGGAAACATGTCAAACGATATCACAGTAGAAAGTGAAAAATCGCATAAATGTCAAAGCATTTGTGGCATGTTTTACATTTATTATGTTTGATCACAAGACGCCAAGACTCTAATGATAATTATGAAACATTTTCCAGATGAAGTCACATGCTTGTTTGATGTTATACTTGGAAAACTTACCTTTCGAAACTTCTTTCTAAATACACAAAAGAGATTTTTTTTTTTTGCTTTTTGTTGTCATCAAAGAAATATTTCTTTTTCGGTACAGGGTGAACAAAGAATGCTAGATCAGTCGGGTAGCATTTCATTGACATTATGGGGCCACAACATTTTTGATGAGGGTATGACCCGATTGATGTTATTTTTCAAGTGGGATTGAGTGTAATTAGCTAATCCAATAAAATTACATTATTTTTCCCCAAACATCGTTATTTTGTCAAAAAAAAAAACTGAACAAATTTAATGATTTTTTTTCGATGAAAATCAATTTTATTATAAGAACTTAAAAATCTATTGAATCATCATTTTGCAAAAGCAATAAAGCCAGCTACAAGCACTCTATAATTTCAATTTAATAAGATCATTGGGTTCGCGAAAGATTCCTTGGTATTTTTTTATTGAACACGCTGTGTGCTTAAGGTACTTTAACCATTGCATTGTGGAATTGTAAAGGCGCTCCGTGTTCCCCCTCAAAGGCATTTGAACAAAGCAAATTTGACGGAAGCGTAAAAAATGTGTACAAGCAATTAAAAAGATATATTATACTTTCCCCATCCTGTGTTTAAGTGGATACATTTCAAGTGGACCAACGAAGGCAGAAAAAGCACAAAGTGTAGAAAAAGTCTGCGCTCATTTTTGTGTGAAAAATGAGAATAAAAACGGCAACGAAGTAGGAGAAGGAGATGGAGCACGAGAACAAGAAAAAAAGCAACTCAAACAAAGGGAATGTATAAAAAAATGATAAGGGAACATTGCATCACTCTTGTTCTTGCTATTACGCATTTGTTTGGGTCTATGTCTCTCTTTCGCTCTCTCAGTGTCTCTGGTTCATCAAGTGAAAATTAGAATTTTAGATGAAGTGAAAAGATATATTTGGTTTTTCTATTTTATTTGGTTCAAATCACGCACATGAAGAATTATTTTGAGCGACTCGGTATTTCGAATGATATTCTATAATTTCACAAACTAAAACACCGTTATAGCAATTGTGCCTTTTCAAAAATGTTAACAATCACATGTTTTTCGACTGGCATTTACCGAACAGAGAGAGAGAGAGAGAGAGGAGCAAAGCTTCGTTGCCGTAAATATAAAGATCAAAAGTTCCAAACGATTTGCTCGTTTCACATTCGCATAAATTTTGTATATGTGTCGAATGAATATTTTTCGGTCGTCGCTTGAATTGGTGCTGTGTAGTGTAGTGTACATATACGAGATGGTTTTGACGTGAACCTATTTACGTTGTGGTTGGCATTCATTAAATAAATTCTTTCCTCATTTCTTTAGCTAAAGCTATTTTGAGCCAGCCATTTGATAGCAGATCTGATATCTGCATACTGTTCGGTCTGTGTGCTCCTCCATCAAGTCAAGTCATTCTCTACTTTCTTTGCAATTTATTCGATTCGGGTGTTGTCTATGGGTGTGATGAGAGTGTATTTTAATCTGTTTGACGATGAATGCGAAACAATTCAGCAATCAGCATCCCGAATAAAGCGTGAGCACGCGAAAGCAAAATGATATCATAAAAAATGTCCTTCGCTTGCGAATTATTCCTATGTTAATAAGATAGAAACATTTTTCCTTGCAATTTCATCGAAAAGTTGGCATTTCATTGTGTGTATGCGTGGCTTGCTGAAGTATTCAAAGAAGCCCATAAGCTATTGCATAGCTATAAGATGTGCTACACTTAATTTATTCATTTATTTAGCTCGCTGCTTATTTACAGTGTTCGGTTGATATTGAGAATTAAACGGATGACAATGTGATGGACAATGTGCATGGCATTTCATGACATCGCATAGTGCGTACATCGTATACATAAGGACAATGAAGCATTTTCCTAAATACCATCATTGAATTCATTTTGATAGATTCTTCGAAATTGCTATGAAGCTTAATTTTACCATGGCAGAATATTGAGTTCAAACCACTGATAGAAGAATTCATTTCTGTGTCAGCACATTTCTTTTCGTCTTCGTCGTCGTCTTCTTCTTCTGGTTCGGTGCTTTTGTGAAACGCGAAAAGCAGCATCCAGCATTTTATGTATGCACACTTGTCGATTCCTGCACATATTCCAGCGTCATACTCAAACAGTTTGCTCATATTGAAATCAATAAACTAAAGAATCCAATAATGCCATATCCATAATGCGATAAAATAATAACTTTGTGAAAGAACGTTGTCGTTATAGTCATTGCTATCGTGCCCCCACCGTTGTACACTGTACAAGCAAATGAAATATAAATCGATGGAAAATGCGAAGGAAAAAAAAATATTTCGAGGCAAAAGTGGTTCGTGACAATAATACAGAAAACAATGTAAAAATTTCGAGTATCACATTGCATGCGAAAGAAAGACAACATAAGCCAGCCAACTACAAACATCATCGCTGCCAGCATCCCCATCATTCGCAACGATAGAAAAGTCGTGTACGAATCAGAACCGTATTTTTTCGACAAATTTGATGCAGCGAACGTATTTTTTTGCTTCTTCAAAGTTTTGCTCCTGTTTCATGTCAGATTTCATTTCTGGCACGGTTCTTTCTCATTCGTTGTGTGCACAAATTCAACTTTGAGTGGCAGGATTTGCGATGTCAGTCGTTTCTCTTTCACCATAAATGCACACAGAGAGAAAGAGAGACTCTATGAATTGCCGAGTTTGTGTGTTATGGATGTTGTTTGTGTTTTGTTGTCTGCATGTATGGATTTGTCGTTTTCATATGTATGGTGACGTTTATTTATATGTTGAGTGTCATTGAGATTTTGTACTGGAAACACATTCGAACATGTGCACAATTCGTGTAATACCTGCCGATGGAGAATATCACTTGAAATTTTATTGCCCACTTATTTTTTTTGCCATGCACATTTTTTCTACTTTACTCTCTCTCTCTCTCTCTCTCTCTCTCTCTCTCTATCTCTCTCGGTCGATACAATTTTTATCACATCGAATCGTAAAAACTTTTTCCTGTGGCTGATTTAAATAAAAAATCGTGTCTCAAACCAACTGATTCGATCGACTCTATTTTTCCGTTCGTTTTATTTAGTTCTTTGCGCTTTTTGTTTCGCGTTTATATATAGATTTGTTTGTATTTATTTTATTTTGTTGTTTTTTGCCAATGAGATTTACATCTTAATAAATTGTTTTGTTGCACAAGTGGTTGTTATGATGCCTGCAGCTTATGTGAAGTTATCTTTACTTTACACAAGAAATCTGGTTTACTTTTGAAGGTGAGCGCTCTGTTAAATCGCAATAAGGAATTTTCCTCTTCAAATACCCATTTGGCATCCATTATACAAACAATGGCAGAGATGGAGAGAGAGCGGGAGAGTGTTTGGGTAAAATAAACCGGAAATTACAAATAAACTTTTTAGTCACTTTCCGTTTGTCGTTTTCTGGTTTTCATTTTATTTTCAATGTAACAGCTTACCGAGAAATTATCGATTTCTGGGCACCACCATCAAGTGTGATTAAAATACCAATGTAACTAAGTAAACACAAAACAAATTCATTATTAAACGGGTAAACAATGGCTGTAAACATTATACAAATGGAATTAAATTTCATGAATTCAACATTTGAATTTTTGTTAGCGTTGAAAAGGTGAAAATGATTCATTCTCGAAAATGCACTCCATTAAAAAGCCATTAAATTTCGGTAAATTCAATTGGATTCCATATGGCATGCCATGGTTTCACATTCAAATGCCTAGGGTAATCTCAATGCACAATAGAATCGAGCCAATGTTTAGACTCAAAGTTCATTGATGATTAAATAGTTGCAAAATGCAACTTCAATAGATCAATTCAGTTCGTTTTTAATCAGAAATTTAAGTTTGAAACTCAATTGAAATTGAAATCGGCACGAGTTTGGAATTTAATTCAAATGTTATATGGCTCTTATTTTATTCAGGGTTCAAATATTATGAATTCGCTCTCTGTCATTTTCACTCTGCATTGCTGTAAAGTTTGCGGTTAATTAGCCAGAAAACGGTTTTCAAATGACGTGAAAGCTAGACGATTTGTAAATATTTGCCGTTATTTCAACCACTTTGCTGTGAATGTGTATCCATGAAACCCTACAGAATTGCAACCGAATTTGCATTTTCAAAAACCGTTGAACGTTTTCCTTCGCCAATGGGACATTTTGTTGTTTGCTCTTGTGAATATCTGCAAACAATATTGAGTTTGACTGGTGGCGGAATGTTGCTTTTTTGAGGGAGCTTTTCTTTCGTATAATTAATAGTATTCAATTTGGGTGAATGAAATACGTGCGTTGCCTCAATAGCCATTAAATGGAAGGCGAATGAGCAACAACCGTTGCTTTGCTGTAATATCGACAATGGCAAATAGACAGCTTCTGGGGCCGCACAAAACTAAATTGAAAACCTTATTCTGGACAAATGGTTGGGTAATATAGAAAATCTAAATGTAAACGAAACTCAATCTATTTCATTCAATTAAATAGCAACGAGATAGAGCGCAGAGAAACAAAATGATATGGAAGTACAATGATGCGAAACAGCAGCAGCGGCAGCTTTAGTTCGATTGCGAAACAAAGGGTATAAAGTATCAAAAAGTGAATTTCAGTGCGTTTTCATTCGCTTAATGATACACATAATGTTACACAAATATAACAAACTGAACATATTTATATAGCCAATAGACCGAAAGCTGTGAGAATCTCTCAATATGTGCTCGAAATTGCGATTTCAATTTCTGGGTTATCGATATTTTTGCCGTTTTTCCGACGATAAACCAGTCAGATTCAAGAAATTAACTACATATGTGCTGCCAATCAAAGTGAATTTCGATGTGTGTCGAACGAAAGAGCAGATAATACTCAATCAATTCGATTGTTACAGTCAAAATCAAAATTTGATGTTTTTCCAGCCAAAAAACCTCACAATTTCCGATCTATTGATTATAAATAGAGAGAGAGAGAGAGAGAGAGATAGAGAGAGAGAGAGACGGAAAGATGAAGAGAGCGTAAGAGAAGAACAAAAAAATGTGCATACATCAGCCAGAACTCTGTGAATATTTAATCAACGAACTCAATTCGTATAGAAAAACAAGCTGTAATTTGCGATATAAATACACATCCAATGTTTGTGATCATGTTGGCATACATGCAAATGAGAACAATGTTTGCGGGGAACGACAGTTGTTGTTGCTGCTGTTTTTTTTTCATCAGATCGAACTTCTCAATGGTTTTTTTTGCTGTCTGTCCATACGACAGTGTATTGAAACAACATGATACGAATTTATACACCAAAACGCAGATACGTTATCAATCATTCTCTCACTCATAATATGTGTCACATTTGCCAGAGATTGAATGTGATTTATGTAAGCAGTAACATTAACATGCGAGACCATTTCATGTATTTTTGACTTTTTGTTTTAATTTCTGTCAGCTGTTGTCAGTGTTGTTTTTTTTTCTTCATTCATACATGTAATGCTGCCACTTTGTATTCTAAGCTTTATTCAAATTGAAAAAAAAAAAGTCTCCCGACCAAGTTGCCATAGAAAAATGTTGAATTACAAAATCATTTCACGCGTCCACCACCCGGATTGCCATTATTTTATTGTTATTTTTGTGCGGGTTGTTGGGGGCGCTTATAAATTGTATGGAAAAAAATGCGTAATGCTCATTGAGCTAAAGTGGAGCAATCAATTTTCCAACAAAGTGGCTCTTTCCATTGAAAATCTGGCATTTCACTTATTGCTAAGCATTTTTCGAGTTCATTTGACTACTAAATTATTGTTAGAACCACTTTGAACATGAACATTTGATAAATTTTAATAAATATCTTTCGAACATTGCCGAAGCTTGTAATATGGTGCAAATGTTACGGCACAAAATGATCGACAGATTGAAAATCTTTACCAAATCAGGCAAATAACACTAATCACAGATTTAACATGAACTGTTCAGTTGAATATTTGTTCCGCATAATAATGAATCCATCTCTCTTCTTCTCTTGCAACACAATATGCTCGTACTGATTATACGTTTACTCTTACATAGCTACATAGACACCGTAAACTATAGACTGAAATGTTTAATATAGTGAGACTGGTGTGTATTCGTTCGTTGTTTGAACACATCAAATAATAGGTTTCAATGAGCACTCAATTTACATTGGAGTATGTGTATGTCTTTTTACAGCGAAAAAAGGAAATTACTCGAAGCTCAAGTATTTCGTGATTACATCGCCTAACTGGCAATTCATTTCAGTGCTTAATGACGGATTCGAAGAAGAAGGCGATTGTTCAAATGGTGTTTGTGTTTGTGTAATGTATTTGCACTTGTGCTACACTCACACACACAGACATACACAGTAATCGTGTCAAAAGCAATATGGTGCCGCAAGTGAAAAAGCATTTCTAGTATATAGTATTTTACCAACAAAGCGTCAAAACAGTCTGTTTCAAAAGAATAAATCAAGGGTATCGATAATAAATTGCAATTAAACCCATCGCAACAAACAATGTGTGAACCACATAAAAAAGGGCACAAAGTTTTTATGTTTGACATAAAGGTTTCATCGAAAGTGTCAAAACTTCTTTACATTTGTGGTTGGTTCTTAATTCTCTACTATTCCGGATGGATTTCAAGTTCATTTGTCGCAGCTGATAAACATTCATTTGGACCGAGCGATTTTAAGGGTTTGACGCAAACAACCATTTTGTCAAGTTTTGTTAAGTTATATAAGATACTTCTATTTATTCTCTTTCAAAGGCGAAGTCATTTTGAATCGAAACATTTTTGAACGAAACACAACGATTCCAACAAATTATACCATTATCTATAAATATGTGTTAAACAAATTGGCCGGAGTGATAACATTTATTGAATTTGATGTGGCGAATTGTGTGAGTAAAATGTATACTTTGAAAATGGGAAATTGAATAAACAAACGGTAAACCATATTTAGGTGAGTACCGGAAAGGTTGAATTGAAGTTAAATCAAGGAGAAAGAGAAGAAACCGTTGTCACAGCAAATTTACATGTAACGAATTGTGAACATCTCCATGTGAATGCTCGAATACTCGGTTCTGAAGCATCGGCTACAAGCCAACTGGCAATCGATCCGCAAAGAGCCGAAATATATGGTGATAAACTCTTTGAACCAAAATCATTTGCATTCATTTATGCGCACAACGAAACTACTACGGTGGATCGATTCTTCAAGATTGGTCAACGTCAAGCAAACGATACGGTGCTCACATTCGATGAAATCGTTGTCAATAATGAATACAACAATTTTCCCCAATACGAAATTGATTATAACGATCCAAATGCGTACATAACACAAATTGAGTTCCAGTTCAATGTAAGTTCTTTGTTGTTGTTTTTTTTATCATTCTATCTCGGCAATCGAAATAACAACCGCTGAATTATTACACATCGCATGCACATTGCACAGTTGATATTAATCTATTTTGTTCGTATCATCCACCAACAGTCGCCAACTGCAACAGCATTCTTGAATAGTTCGTTTATTCAACCGCATAGTTTCAGTGCAATCGTTTATGATCTGAATCGACCACAATTTACCGTAAATTTCAATGTATATGGATACCAGGCTAGCGAAAAACCGACACAATACAAGTCAATCTTAACCGTTTAAATGCATTAGCCATCGAGAACAAGAACATATCAGTGCCACACTATCTACACACACACACGGTGCAAACATATGGTAAAACAATAACTGCAAATCAGATGACAATTCAACAAGCTACAATATCATACGGACAAGCAGCGAGCAGTCGTCAGCCATACCTCAAGCGAAGCCAAAATAAAAAGAAAATACTTTCCGCTTTGCAGACAAAATTGTTCAGTTTTTTTTATTTCTTTTTTCGTTATTGTTATTGTTGTTTTCATAAAATATCATACATTTCTACATTTTATGGCAGATTAAATGTAATTTATGTTTGCTCGAAAGAGAATCGTCTATTTTTCTCTTACACACTAGATGTGCACATAATTGATAAAATCTTACCGAGTCGGAGATAGAAAGAAATAGAATGCAATCTCTCAATGTCGCTATTTCTTCAAGAACACATTCAAAATTCACGTATATTATGTTTTGTGTTGCAATTTTCTCGTCAACATTCCATCAGATGTTTCCCCGGCAGACACGTTTCGGAGCCATGTAAATTGAATATTTTTTGTTCCATTTGACATTTCCGTTACAATCTGTTGTACAATTGAGATGTGGAATGTTTTCTTTTTTCAGTTTGCTCTCATTTATTATTATCTTTTCCAGTATGATGCTTGCTGTGATGAAATCAACATCGCATTATACACACTCATACAAATGTGACGTATGTTCGGGTATTTTACGTGAAGTCAACAGATAATTTAGTGAGCATGTCTCTGTATACGTAATGGATTAATAGAATTATAAAAACACCAAAGCACGAAAAATTAAATACTAACCCAATCAGAATAATTGACAAAAAAAAATAATCTGCGAATCGGCTGTCTGGACCTAATTTCTTTTCTTTTGCTGTCGTTCTCGCTCTTTCTTTCTCATTTTGACATGTATTTTATTTCAATTTACATTCGGTCCTTTTGTGTACACTGAATAATGTGAATATGTTATCTTTTGCTTCATGTTGTAGCAAACAAACAAACATCAACTCAATTTGTACGTGTACAACATCATAATCGCCTTAAATGTGGAGACGTATGAGTTTGTGATATGTGTGTGTGTGAAAGTTTTTCTCACGCAAAACTTGTTGTGCACACAAGTATTGTGATTATTTGGTCTGAAAGTTTTCGAAGAGGCAAACCATGTCTTATCTATTCGATTCGATTCCATTGAAATCGGTATTAGTGTTTCTTTTGTTTGCAGTCATTGCAACCACCGTGAAACACACAACAGACAGCCGAAATATATTTGGTGCAGGTTGAAATTGAAATACCATAAAATGTGCTCTAATTTTATATCGAATGTGTATGTTTAGTTTGATATCGATCAATAATTGCAATTTTCATTGAATTTTCTGCATTAAAGGCGATGTACTACAAAAGGCCGACCTATTCAATAGAAACTCAATCAACCATACTAACTATACGATTCGCTACAAATATGTTGACAATTTATTCGGTGGAGCCATTTTCTTTGCCCAAATAAATATAACTGGAGCACATGTAAGTTTGTTCTTTGCAATCAGTGTGCATTTGTGCATTTGTGTCAATGTATTCTCATACAAATTGTGAATAAGAGCCTATTTTCAATTGAAAATTGTGAAAATCTATTGGAATAACTAGAATAGTACGTCGGAAGTAGATTATTTAAAGGAGATTTATACCGATCGTAAACATTTCGTCGATGCAACCATTGATGTTATAAATGCAACCAATTTTACGTCATCCGTAGAGGTTCGAGGTTTTGTTGGCATAAATATTGATGGTATCTCTTTGCAACTTCTACCAGAACAAGTAAAGCCACATTCGTACGCATTGATTTGCACACAAAATGTGGCCAAAGAGAAGTTACAACAAAAGCCTTTGATCGAACTTGGCAACCGAATGCCGAAGGATATTCTTATACAGTATCGACAAGAGTACAGCAATAATCGAACATTTAGCTTATATTTTCACGATCAATACGTTAATATAACCTACATATTGGTGAAAGTAAACGTATGTGCAGCGTTGAGAAAATGTCAATAAATTTAATTGAAATCGATGTAATTTATTTACGTTTACTTTCAGTCACCATGGGTCATTGTCTTCACCAACAAAATCATTGCAACCAAAAACTATTTTCAAGCCACCGTTTATGAGTTGAAACGAAACAATTTCCAAGTTGAAATGTTTATTTTTGGTACGAAAAAGGAACAAACATAAATATCAAAGAAATTGCTTTGCTTTAAAACACACTTCAGACCGTAATTATGAAGAGAGTCGGAGATTTTGAAATATAAATTTATAAGGAAACACGCAAATGAAAACTGTTGTTTGTTGGAAAGAAACTGAAATAACGAGAGGGTCACATCATCGTTTATTAAGAATATTACTTTCAATTTATATATAACATAATGATTTATGGTTAATATTCCACAGTTATGTTTATGTTATTTGCAATTTTATTCTATATCATCTGAGCAATATAGTGATAAGAAAAAGAACCGAAATAAGTATATGACATCAATATAACAGTTTAGAAATTGACAAGTGTGATTTTATCGAATAAAGTTATCTTCAGATTCTCCCCTAGATTAAGTGTTCAAAATTCAATTCATTTAAAGTGTTAAAATTTTAACCAGTTTTTTACAACTTGATACTCACATTAGGTTAAATTTATGTTGTTACGTATTCATCTTGATTTCATACGACAAATATTTGTGTGTATTTTTTTCAATCAACAAGAGCGATAGTTTCTCATAATAAAGCGTAAAAGTCTTATTCAGTCACATACGTTTTTGTTGGATCTTAAATGTGGTCTTATAAACATACCATAAATAAATTTAGTGGTCTCATCTTGGTTTTGAATTTAATGAAGATTTGTACATTAATTGAGAAAATAAATGCTTGATTTTTTTTAAAAACTACACAGAAAGAAAAAATGTGGTATTTTTAATTCAATTTTGGTAGATTTAATATAAAATCAACCAAAAACGAATTAAATGTGCCATTTTTGACATCTCTAAGGCATATTTTTCAAAATATAATATTTGTTGAATAGGTTTTACCAACTTTTCGAAACCACAAATGACGCTAGCCCATGAGTTTGGTGAATGTAATTAAGTTATTGGTAAAACTTATTCAACTGATAGTCTCTTTTGAAAAAGATGCCTCAGAGATGTCAAAAATGGTAAATTTAATTCTTTGTTGGTTCATTTTATATTAAATCTACCATAATTGAATTAAAAATACCACATTTTTTCTCTCTGTGTACTCTATACATTTTATCGAATTCGACGTAATTTATTTACTTTTCCTTACAGTCACCATGGGTCATTGTCTTTACTAACAAAATAATTGTGTCCAACAACCATTCAATTTTCAGTCCACCAGCTACTTAATGAGTTGAAACGAAACCCTTTCCAAGCTGAAATGTTTATTTTTGGTACAAAAACAGAAAAAACTTAAATATGAAATCGATTATCGATATTTCACTTCATTTTGGCTTTAGTTTCCTTGAAGAAAACGCCGTTCATTCATGGCTATAAAAAGAGGTGGATTCTTTGAAAAATAAATTTGGAAGAGATATTTTCAATCGAATGGATTATAAACGGTAGTTTGTTCGAAATAGAAGAAATATAATGAGGGTCACAATATCTTTATGAAAAAAACTGCTATCGATTTAAATTTATTTAAATTATTATGGTGTTTAATTTATGATTAATATGCCACAGTTAGGTTTGTATTATTTACTGTTATATGGTATATGGCTACAAAAAGCTTGTTTTACACGATAATCAAAAAATAACAAAAGTTCATCAGCATTGTAGTGATAAGAACAAAACGAAATATGTGTATGACATCAATACAAAATTTAATCGCAGTATGATTTTGAAATTTGAATGTATAAAAAGTGTGCTGTGGAATTAGTTCAACTTCGATATTTTATTAAATAAAATCATTGATAGAAATCCTTTTTTTATTCTCTGTTGAGTGTTCGGAATTGTTTTCAATACAATTTTATCACAACAATGCATAAGTGTATATTGATTGCATATGTTATTTTTTGTATAACTAGTTTAAATCGATGTGCTGGAGATTCGCATACATATACAAATGTATTATCCAGTGACGATGATAATAAATTTTTTGAGCGTACTCTCTTCACCAGGAACACAACAGTTCCAAAATCTTATGTGGTCACTTTCAAGTATATTACAAGTACATTTGATGGTTTCATCAACCAAGCTGTGATTCATTCCAATGCACAGGTAATTCGTCGTTGCCTTATCGACACAAATTCTCGTTAAATATCATGCATTTCCTCAAAAAAGTGTAATATCAAAGTTTCAACAAAGAATTTCCAGTTGAATTCTTCTGCCAAATATTGTACACTATATTGATTTTTTTTTTTTTTTCTTATTCAGAATACGACCGGCCATTTGGATCTAACTCATGTTGACAATCGTGGAGCATATGACATAAACATTCCTGATCAACATATAAATGCTGAAATAAATATTCCAAATGCAACGAATTTCAATGTTGGTGTTGAGCTGAGCAGGTCATCCCTCTTCGAGGCCTCGAATTTTGGACATTTTGCTCTACTTAGAATCACTCGGCCAAAAAGCTACGCCTTAATTTGTTCCACACCTGAGAAAAAAAATACAAAGTACCGAGAATGGATGTTCGGAGAGCGAAAGGATGGAGATACAATTTTATATGCACGCAAAAAGAGTGGTAAATTCTTGGGTAAATTTCAATACATCGAGTATGAAGATTCTAATGTGATCTTTACAGCAGCTGTAATTAAATTAAACGTAAGTGAGAAGAGAATAGGATTTTGATCTTGATTTCATACGACTAAACATTATGTTATTATACTCTTTCAGTCAAAAAATGCCGCAGTTTTTCCACAAAAAGTCCGTCTGACAAAACATAGATTCTATGCCACGATCTATGACCTCAATCGTGGTAATATCGCTCATATTGCTCTTATCTATGGCTACAGAACTTAAAAAGGCTAAATTTGGAATGCTTTTCGTATAAAATTGTTTTCTTCTCATCAGCAAAAAAAATAAATAATCTTACAATACTTCAGAATTTCGTGTTTGAATCGAACCGAGCTTGAGTCTTGTAAGGATTTACTTATGTTTTCTTCATTTCACGTGAACATTTTCACACGAAAGTAAAAAAAAAAACATTTCAATTGTAATTATAAATCGATAGTTATGAAGATATTGCTTTCAATTTCACTTTATCCTTAATATTCCTGAATGTCTATTCAATATGGCATATTAGCAAAAAAGCGTGTTTGACTCGACATTCAGAAAATAGCAAAAGTTCATCAGCGTTCTCTGGACAGTGTAGCGATAAGGAAAAAAAAAAACAGAAATATATGTATGACATCAATAGTAATTTAATCGCAGTACGATTTTGAAATTGGAATGTGCGAAAAGTGTGTTTTAGTTCAAACTTAACAATTTATTGTATGAAATTATCACAAGACTTCTCTCTAGAATGGAACCGGCTGCTCTTTTACTTTAACTTTCCTGAGCTCAAGAATATTCCAACCGATCCAATTGATTTTAATACCATTTTATGAATAGAGTGCAAAACATTTCTTTTCGGCTACGAATTTTATGGTCTCAAACATCGTACATTCGCTGATGTTCTTATTATTCATGGCTACACAAGAAAGATTTTATTTATTAAACTACTCAATTTGTGGTGTAATCAAAAAGACTTTTCCAATTTTGGATGCTTTTGTGAGTTTTTAATTGTGTTCTTCTTTTAAGCAAGCATAAATTAAATAATCCCAAAATATTTTGCAATGCCGTATTTGAATTAAAGCGTGAGCTTAAGCTGTAAGTATTACTTATGGAAGAAGAAAATTTCCAAGTTTTTAAAAGTGCATTTATAAAACTACTGAGCGTAAAATTAATAGGAAATTTCCACTTCATGCTTTCGGTGTATAAAAATAAGTGACAATAGAACATGGTAATGCAGACAATTACAAGATGAACATCGTAAACAACAACTCTTTTCACTCACACAGAAACGGATTGAATGAGAGAAATTGAGTAATAAACGAAGAGAGTATGCACAACACTTAAATAAATGTCGTGTTCAACATTTAAAAAAAATAGTACATATATTGTCTGCTGGTACAGCCAAATAACTTAAACATTGAATAATAGCTGGTTTGGTAAATTGAAACATGCTGCGTTGACATCAGTCTTTTATCCGTACAACAAAACAGTCTGCAATTTGCAAAATTGTGCGAAATACATTTTCCAATCCACTGTGAAATGGACGTCATTTGTTTCGCTCGAATGGAAATGACAAACTCTTGGGTCTATTAATAAGCTGTTCGTGTGGCTTAAATGCAAATAATAAAATGGTAGCAACAGCATTGTATATGTAAACACGGCCAGCATTTGCTATTGAGACGCCACATCGAGAGGCGCTTCCGACGGCAAAAAAATCACCCAAATAATAAATGAAATGGCTTCGCTTTTGGCTGATACACATACATTGTACGTGTTGAAATATCGTTAGACAGGCTTTCTTTTGTGAGTGACAACAACAAACCCTCTTTTTGAAAGTGACATCCCAAAGCTTTTTTCAACACCAAAGCCTTCGAAAAGTTGATTGTATTGATAGCAACAACACAGTATCTGATTAGAATTGATAGCACAACGATTTTAGTCGCTATTTTTAATTAAAAAGTAAATTGCATGAATTAAATAACTGCACATACTAGCTCATTTGGCATAGAAGCTTTGCCAAATTCAATTAAATAAAAACTTTTTAAATTCACATTTTTGGTGCATTGTGTGTGGAGATAATTAAAGCGCAAGTACCATTATTTGCCGCCTTTTCAATTTATTTCGTTATGAGTACCATTCATGGCAGGAACATTGCATACATATATTTAATCATTTTTTGGACAGTTGAACCAAAATTCTATGGAAAATTGTATTATTATTCCCGTCGGACTTGAATGTCGAGAAAATGTTGTTATTGATTTTCTTTTTTGTTTGGTAGATGAAATTAAAAATAAAACTGCATTAAACATACCATATAATTAATTAGTTTTTTGAAAGTGTTCCTTACCATACCATATAATTGCCACGAGGATTTTATTATAACAATGTTGTGTGGCACTCCACCAAAAAAAAAGTCATTTTTTTATAAAACACGACTGAGTTGGAACATTTTATGTAATTTTTGATGAAAGCTATAAAAATTCTGCTGTGGCTTATATTGTAAGAATTGTTGATGAAACATATTGATGGGATTTTTTTCTCTTCATCAATATTTGTGGCATTTTTAAAATTCATGCCAATATCAACAGTGTCATATATTCCGCTCAAATTATTTATAAAATTCGGCATACATAAAGGCAAAAACATAACGGCAATTGGAGTCATGTGAAGAAAAAAAAGTCTGTTTGATCCTTTTTTCTTCGAAACATTGGGCTCGAATTATATATAAAACGAGTGCAAATAATAATAATGATTTACTTACTCAGCGTTACATTGTAGGTTTTTTGCAAATCCACCTGACCGCGTAATGCTCGCAATCGCCTTAATTTTGATTCTTGTGCTTCGACACGTTCCCGTAGCCGTCGCAATCGTTCACCCTCAGCCGCTGCGGTGGCATTACGAATTTCTTGGTTCTTTAAAAATCGTAGACGTTGTTCTTTGGCTGCTAATAATTGATGTTGTGTATCGATCTGTTGCTGTTGGCGTAACGCCATTGCCTTCAATTCGGCAGTATTCGGCCGTCCTGGCGCTGTCTGCAATAAAAAATAAACACATTTTCATTTAGAAGAAGAAAAAAATAAAAGAGCAGATGCAAATCCTGCACGTCAACATCACGAAATTGATTAGATATACAATATATCATGATAAAAGTCAATTCCAAAGCCCTATTGTGTGTAGCAAAATGATGCATTTATTTTCATTGTGTATTCAGAAAATCAAATAACATAAAAAAGTGCGTGCAAGCAACAAAACTTTATTGTACAGAAAAAGAGGCGATAAAACGATAAAATAACAATGTAAAACTTTTCAAATTCAATCTTCCATTCCTTTACACTTGTTGTCAGGTTTTTATATTGAGTCGGCACAAAAAGATGGGACAGAAATAAGTTTAGTTATCGCCATTCAAGTCAAAAGCCGATAGATTTACATAACAAATTTGTTTATAATAACAAATCGAAAAAGTTTATTATGCTAATGCCCATTTAAGCACTTCAATCATTCAACCCGCTTTTTGTGCGATGAAAAGAGTTTGGCTTACACTTCATTTCAGTTCGAAAAGTCACGATTTCCATTTCCATATTGTGTCGTATATCTATGTGTTGTTTCCACCTCGATTTCACTTGCAAACAAATTGTCCTTGCACATTCACTCATGCTATTTCTTCACAACTTAAAATGGTGTACAATGATTTTATGCAAAGAGCACAAGTTTTACGATGCGTCCATTGTATTTTAAAGCAGTGCAATTTTTGTATGTATCCATCATTTGAGCAGTATTTACATTCATTTAGCACCTTTCTTCAAGAGTTCTGTTTTTTATTTGTAACATCACATCAATAAGAATCAGTTCGCTTTGTCATACATTCCAAATAAAAGTGCCAAACGAAAAGAATAAAAAAGAAGAAGAAAAAAATGACATAATGTATCTTTAAATGGACAAAGAAGCTATGTTTGCACAAGAGTTGTGACAAAAGCCATTTCTACGGGCAATGTAGGAGGAGAGGAATCAAGTCAAAAGTAACATCTTGTCTCTCATATAAAATGAAGATCGCATGCCTGAATTGCTTTCATTCGAACTGAAAGCCATAGCGAAACCTTTCCACCGTATTCGGATTCGAAGGGCGGCAATAATGAACCATTGAAATGTACGTGAATTGTATATTCAGCAGTATCTTTTTTCATATTTCATGAGAAATGTGTTTTTTTGCCAAACATGATGTTTTAATGCTGCTGCCAAGTTGGCAGTGTCGACAGAGATACGTCATGTGCAAGGAAGGGTTTTTCATCATTAAAATGCTGTGTCATATTGTGTCACTGGCACGGCATACATGTATATATCTCTCTGCGTGTGTGTGTGCAAGCGAGAAATATAGTTGAGTTGGGTTTGTTTTCATTATGCATTCCGTGTTTTCATAATTTTCCCTTTTTTAATCAACTGCATTGCAGAACAACACAGTTCACATCACAAATATGCGAATATGGTTTCAAATACGACTTTTTTACACGTCGTTGCATTTTAGCGGCAAAATATGGCAAAATGATAAATGAATTCTGCAATTTTTTCCCGTTCACCTACTAGGAAAATTGAAACGCATCAGACCAATCGCTAAAATGGAAAATTATTTGTTCGAAATTTGAAAAAATAAAACTCTTGGGCGTAAAACGCAAAAAATGTGGCCATATCATTTTGGCAAGAGTTATTTGATACAATCTTTTCAACCGTCAATTTATCTTCACACTAGCGAATAAAATACTATATCGAAACCCATAAAAAATGGAAATTCAGCTACTGATTGTATGCAAAACTCTCAATCCACTGAGGTAATATCACTGAATCATGGAATAATTTTTTACACCTTTGTAACCACAGCATCCCCATTCGCAGCATTACACCTTGGCATGCGATTCAAAATAGTTGGATGGAGGTGCTAGCAATAACAACAACAACAAAAATTGAAAAGCTGCAAAAATTCAATGAATGAAAATTGGTTGTTGCGGCTTTCAACGACATAAATACATTCAGTATGCCGTACGGTAGCAAGGCGGAGAAAGATATAAGAAAAGTGCTGAAATTGAGTCGACGATATGTAATGCTGTAGACTGAAAGTCATCAGGGTGTTTAACAATCTGAAATATAAGAAATATCCGACAGCACACCAAAGGGCTGAACAATATTCTCACACCAGCTGAGCCACCGCACAATTTCATTATTATTATCCACAACAGTGAAAAAGCACTGAATACACAAGCAGGCTGCTGAAATGATTAGATGAATGTCTGTAGATCAACACAACGGATATATATATAGTATATATTACATATATAGATAGATAGAGAAACGAGCGAACGGCCCACAAAAATAAAATATTGAAGGAGAAAGAAAAAAAATTAAACGATATTGCATAAAATGTTACGATGTGAACAATTTGATGAAAATGTGGTGATGATCAAAATAAAAATGGTATTGATGTGGCAAACATCGGTAGACGGGCACTGACGTTGTCGAAACGACAATAAAAATCATCCCATAGACTTGATTTGCAATCATGAATCTGTAAAGTGAAAATACGTTTTAATAAGATCAGAGTCTACGCTCATAGTGGCTCCATTTTATATTGTATCGGCTGTGGCAAGGAAAATGGACAAAGAAATTGAGTGTGGCTCTTATGCTTATCAATATCTTCCGTTCGAATTTACACTCTTTACACCAATAACCTTTCACCAATTTGAAGAACAGAGACGACGATTTTATGTGTTATTCAAACGGATTTTAACCTATTCGGTTGTAGTGGTACGTATATAGCAATAATCGCATTAAAGGGCAAAAACCCATCTCTGGATTACCTGCAATACTCAATTTGTTTTCTGAATCCCTTGTGAACTATTATTCACAATGAGTCTTACTTATATGTTGTATGCATTTTATTATGTTCACCGTGTGTATACATCATTGGCTCATTGTATATTCGTTGCTGTTGCAAAACATGAATTCTCTTTTTACGGCTTGTGTATACTTCCTTTACAATGCGATTTCATAATTTTAAATCTCATTTTCTGATGTCTAAGTTGATGGGATCTATTTACCATCTATGTCGGCACACAAGCCATATCTTGGTTTCTTTCCACCGATTTTGCGAGTGAGTATATAAATCTGATTTCTTTTTCACTCGAAACCATAAGGCAAATGGTAACCGTGGCAAAAGGTTCTGATTTTAATGTCATTGTAAACATAGCAACGACGGTTAGATTTTCAGATTAAATCATTACTGACCTGAGTATGTTATTTTGCAAATGAAATTTGTATCTTTTCTTTTTGAATTCATCAGCAAAAATTTCTTATAAAGAAAAAGGTTGCACTGCCTTTATAACAGCATAATGATAAGCATAATTATACCTTTGCTTGATGATACGAATAACTTGAGGTGTGAACCGAAAATATTACATTTTGTAACCTGAACCCTTTTACAGATTGTTTTTTCAGTCAAAATGTATTGAGTTCGCAGAAAATAAAGGCAACTCCGTCATCCCCTTTTATTATTATTTAGTTGCAAAATATATAATGTAGCATTTTCCATGCAACAGGTCTATTTTCAATTTTACTTCATTAACTTTACACCAAAATCATGATAATTCAGTCGATTTTATTTTAATAATTCGTGACATATTTTATCTACAGTCGAATAATTTACAATAACAGACTTTTATCTCGTTGGGTTTATTTATTTAAAAAAATGCTCGGGCAGCAAATCTCATTAACAAATTAAAAAAATAATAATGATAATTAAATGAGATTCGATAACACTGTGCAGAGAACATTGAAGGATTTGTAGAATAAAAAAGTGAATACTTTGGTTTTGTCATAAAAATATAATCGTATTGAATCGATAATCCCAAATTTGGAATTTGGAATTAGAAATGATTGTAATCAACTGCTTTTTTGCACGAAAATAAGGCAATCACACCCGTTTGGAAGAAAAGTGACTGACTGACTGACTGACTAGCTGAAATCAACTAAAAATGAATTTTGTTAGCTAAAACCGACTACCTAGTCGACTTTAGTCGTCTATTTAACCAGACGACTTATTTGGGACGTTAGACGACTATAGAGTCAACTATGATTGAAGTCGATTTTAGTTATACTTTGCTATATTAATATAGTCGAATAAAGTCAAAATGACTTCGATCTCAGTCGGCTTAATCTGAAAACGTCCCAAATTGGACGACTGGCTAGCCAGTCAGTAATTTGCCACAGGGGCAGTCAGTCCATTGATTCACAATTTATTCAATCATTTAATTTGCAATTGATTGCATTCTATCAAACACTAAATGCTTGTTCCATTAAAATAATACATGCGGCTTCAATATAATATATTTTATCTGAGACTGACAATTGTCAATATGTTTTCTACGTAAAAATAATGAGTCAATAAGCTACTTAGCATATAAAAGGATTTATGTGAATTCTGAATAAATAAATTAAGTACCAAATAAACATATTTTGCAAGATAATTCAGGAAATAAATGAACACTTTTTTGGCATAATTTTTGAATGCAACAAATAATAAAATAATAATAGTCTATTGTAAAGTTGAGAATAGCATGCCTCGTTTTATGTGAACTTTTTGTTGTTACCTTTAAATCATTGACCGATGTTGTACGTGGTTCGCATGTTACCACCGTCGATGGTGATCGCTTTTGCGGTGCCGCGGATAATGTTGGTGGTTTTGGTAATGTACTCGTAACTGGTCGACAAACACACGCTAACATTTTTTCGTCAATTTATTTTTATTACAATTTCAATCGATATTTAAATATCGTCAACGATATGATTCGTTTAAATTGCAAATTGAAACTCCGCTCTTTTGGGGTTTTTTAACCAGTGTTTGATTTGTTTTTTTTTTGTCGTTTCAATCAATCATATATTTGCTGCGGCTTTGTTATTAGCAATGATGTCCAACTTTCCTACATTACATCTAAATAATACATACAGAAATGTATAGTCGTTAGTATGATGAATATTGTGTTCAATTTGTCGGCGTGTGCGTACGATTTAATTATTAATAGGCTGTTTGTCGAGCCATTAGCCATTCTTTTTTGTTATATTATGATTTATGGTTTTGATTAAAGCCCATGGTACATCGTCCATTATAACGGGATATCTTTCAAATCTCACAAACAGCGAGTTCTTTCTCATTATCGCCGTATCATTAGCGATAGTGTGAATTGGATGAACAAAAATCTCGCATTGAAAACCGAATCGATTCACAGACCATAGTCTGCAACAAGTGAACTCATGCCTACGTCAATTACCACCGCTGTTATTGTGGCTGTTATTATTATTATCATGCGTCATTACTGCAATATATTTTATTTTACGTGAATGCAGAATTCCATCACGTTCGATTCTAGTTATAATATTGGTCAACAATTCGAAGAAATGTCTACCTTTCATTTCAAGTTCCGTGCAACAAGTTATGCTCATTACGAGGATAATGGATGTTTGTTCATCAATATACGGTATTTAATTAGCAATCATTTGATAGAGAAGTCATCTGTGATAAAACACGCTGAAGCGATTGTGTCTCTTAATGATTTCATATTGGATATGCGTCGAATGTGGAAGGAATTTCAGTGATAGCAATCCGAATCAGCAAATCATTCATAATACGAACATCAAATGCAAGGAAATTCGGTTGTGTTATTATTCTCGATGAGGCGGGCAAATTCCGTCGAATAACTAATCATCTCTCCAAAGATAAATGCCATGGATTTTCTCAGCTTTTATTGTTTTCTTTTCAGGAATTAAGCTGTGACAGAATGTTTCGTGTTTTTGCCGAATTAATCATCGTTGTTATGAAAACTAACACTTCTAAGTAAAAGAAACAACTGCATGAGAAGTAAATATTTGCTATTTTGTTTGCACCCCAAGCATACACATATTTAAGTGGATAACAAACAGTGTTGGCACACAGTTTCCCATACTAATGAGCGAAAACCATTATGACTCACATTTAAACATTTTTCAGTTGTTTGAGTGCACATACAGTTGAATGTGGTAGAAATTCAGCACGTACAACATCAACCACGATACATATTGGTTTCGCGAAATTAATATTGTGACAAGATGAATTAAGCTGTCAATTCTCTGGATAACTGCCAACAATATGTTCGCAGTCTGAAGGAAATAAGACTGTCACAAAATATGATGCGGATCTTCTTTATGCAGTAACACTAGACAGCTTGTGACATTCAAATAACGAAAAAAAAAACGCAGAGCGCAGAGAAAAGAAAATGAGTATGAAAAGAGAAGAAGATGTGCTGTCATTGTGGTAAGCATCAAAATGATAGTTGTCGGAAATGATATGCAAAACACGGTCAGAATAGTTGAAATAATGTATTTTGTGTCTTATTGGTTATGTCAATTCCGATAGTTTTCTTGGTATATAGTAGAAAATAAATGATACAAATGACATTTACGTTATTCAAGTTTCATGGATTGTTCGCAAACAAGATGCGCAAATAAATATTTCTTAATTTGCAAACATCGAAACGTCCGTAGCCGGGAAATTAAATTTTTAATTTGTAAAGTATAATCAAGTAAAACTTGTTTAGTTTTGTACGAAAATCATACACATAACAAAGAGTAGCAGTTCAGACGGATGGAAAACAGAAATCAGCGCAAAAACAACCCAAAAGGCACAATTTTTATCATTACTATTATTCGAACAGTTTTTTTTTGCAGTTATATTATGCAATTCAAATAGGTTCAGTGAGCAAAAAATGTTATCCATAATTTTTTTGGACAGACAATTTTTAGTGGTGCTACTTATTACGGCCATACAAACACTAAACCAAATCCATTCCAACGAAAACTAATAAATCGAAAATTGCAATAAACACCAAGCCACCATGGTTAAAATTTATGTGTCATGAAAATTAGCACGATTTACCAATATTTTATGGTGGGATCATCTAATAAAACCACGATAACAGCTTAATGAATATTGATAGGTCATTTGGTGTACTAATAGAGCTCAATAAACTTAAAATGGCACGGTTGTAACAATGAAGAAACGGATGCCAAACAGTTTTCTTTGAGTGAATCATTAAAATGGTGAATATATATGCCGGATATTAAGTGGTTATTGAATAAATAATCTAATTGAAATATTGTTGTATCTGCGAAGTGGCTCATACAAAATACATATTGTTAAAAATAAAAGATCTATGATTACACTAAGGTCAAATGTGAGAGAGAAATTCTATTAATTTTATGTGCGGTGCACAATTCGATATACCAATGTTCGTGCTTATTCATGAATACCAGAGCAGAGGAATGGGTCCATTAAAAACGAAATGAGATATTAAATCCTGAATATGACCTGCATGTAAACTTGTATATTTTGTGTTGAAACATATATGTATAAATATATATGGAGAACGGAAATTTCAAAGCCAAACTATATCTTCTGCATAGAAGCTGTAGATGAAGAAAGATGTCATAATGGGACCGAAATTACTAACTGCACCAACAGCCGTTATAAATGAAGTTCTTCCCCTTTGTATCGCCAAAATGATCTGCATAGCATTGGTTTTCAGTAAAATGGTGCAATGGATGAGTGTTCCGTTTCAACAACATACAACACATATATATTAATGAACTTTTGCATAAAATTTGCAGCAAAAACTTCTGTTCGCATACTTTAAAATTTCATTGAACATACGATATTAATTTCCGAATAAGTTGCCAAGTTTTTGGTTTATGTCAAAAACTCGGACACTTGAAACTTTTGGAAATATTTTGAATTCTTTTTTGTCTTTCAAGCTTTATTCATCGATGCATTCAGGATTTGAATGATTAAAATCGGTTTTTTTTCTCTCGAGATTTTTTTCTATCTATTTTATTAATATTTATATGCTATGTAACATAACAAGCATGTACATGATGTATGGCTCAATGCTGCTGTCATTTGCTGCTAACGAACACATAACCTAAATCAATTTTTATGACACCATCATCGAGCATCTCGACAGCTCTGTTCCAAATACAATGCGATAGATACGAAGCAAATATCAAAATATTTATGATGTCCAGTCGCCCACATCATTCACTCTTACACACAATATACATCAATGATGACAATCATGTCACACTCTCGCCGTAAATAAAGCGTGAGAGCTTTTTTTTCAACGCACATCCACACAAAAACTAACACAAACACTTATACACCTCATGATAAAACACGAACTATCATCAACTGGTAATATGAAATAGAAGATAAAGAAAAACCGAAAAAAAAATGGAGATGCACAGACGAAACAAGAACGATATGAAGGTCGACTGAGCTTATTTCAGAAAACAAATTGTGTGTTGGGATGTTTTATCCCAGGGATAATTCGTCTATTTCACGCCAACAAGATTACGTTAGTCATGACTGCATTGTTTGCTGGTTGTGTGTAGTTTATAGGCCATAAAGTCCAACTATAAGAGCAACTAATCTGATGGATTGTTATCGATACATGCTCGAAACGTGGTGATTCCACATAACACGCATTAAATATTCAGAATTTCTAGTATATGATATCATGCATCTAAATACATCGATAAATGAATAATAAACATATTTCATCGTTGAGTGGCAGAGAATCACTGTATTAATATTGTGTAAATATTCAAGGAGCAGCATTGTAATAACAAATTAACTGTTGGACAGTAATCAAATCAACACATGGAATGATTTACAATCTGAACTAAAGTAAACAAATTGTTCATTGAATTTATGCTGATAAATTGCATTATTATAGTCAGTAAATACATGTTGCATACAGAAAGCTTTTGAGTAAATTACATTGAGTTAAACTTATTTATGACACGTATCGATCGAAGAATTTTGTCACCTCTCTGTCAATGCAGTGGCATACAATGTTGACAATCACGGACATGTATATTTATCCGTCGAAAATATTTGACATGCCATCAATTAATCTGGAAAATTGCATTTATTCGGCCATTCAATCGATAGAATTGATTGATTTGAATTGAAACCAAAAAAAAAAAAATTAAAGGTTATATCATGTATGCATTGACTGAAACGCAATAGAAACCATCAACTTTTCAATGACTTCATTTGAATTCAATCAATTTGTATACATTTTAATTAAACAACAGTGTTCGCAAGAACAATATTTCAGGTACGGCTACATAATTATGAAATGTGTTCATCTGTGTATACCGAAATGCCACTAATGAATCCTATGTGAATAACGTAAAACAATGTTTACATTTAATACCGTACATCAAATACCTCAAATGGAATGTTAAATAGAAAATGTGCATGGAACAGTAAAGTTGTGTTGAATTAGTAAGCAAAATGAGCGACATTGTATCACATTCAGTTGGGCGAACGGGCGAGAGAAGAAGATAGATAAACATGAAACGTACCAGTGTAAACAGGAGTTTCAAAAGTGACGAAAAGAGTATACTAAAGCCTATATGTGATATTTTCAAATGGTTACCATGCATTGTTACATTGAAGCGATGCCAACACACGTTTTTATCCATGTTCTTTTGCTCGATGGGTGTGTGTGTGTGTTTTTTTTTTTTTGTTTACCTCTGTAACGGTATTCTTATGGTGGTAATGTCAACTGAATGAAGCAAACGTAAATATAGCAGCGATTTTAAAATGTAAAAATCGTTTCTTTTTCCCGATGACATTTTTCGTGAAATGCTTTGAATATTTACGCAGAAGGAAACGATGAACGAAAGAAAGTGTTATTTCATATAGCACATCGCAATGGCAGTTATCATTTGAATATTCGCGAATTTATTTACTTTTACACATATGCAAATTGCAAATGAAATTTTACACGGTTCTCACTCTCGATTCTCTCGCACTTCCAACTCAAATAAGAAACGAAAGTCTTGTAAAGAATGTTCAAGGGAAAATTCGCAGCGTACCGATTTTAAACCAAATATATATTACGTAGTGCAAACGAGTGCGCAATGAATTCCAAAAAAGAACTGAATATGGGGAATTTTCACAAATTGGAACCTATTGTTGAATTACAGCATGAATTATGAACATAAGATTGTTTTTTTTTTCGACTATTGTGATCATTTTTGTTATCTTCCTATGCCACATTTGCCATTGCCGTGTTTTGTTGCTCATTTGTTGTTGTTGTTGTGAATTTCACATGGTTGCCGTTGTGTTGGTGTTAAAACTTTCTAACGTTCATTGAAAAGTGTTTATGTTTCGTAATGTACCGCCGTTGATTTTAATGAAGCTCTTTTCAATGTTTGCAACATTCAAAATGTGCACGAATTGATGGCTTTAATGTATACTACTCCAAGTGAACTGCAATAAAAAGCCACTAATGCATTTTTTTACTTCAAGTCGGTATGCTTTTTTTATTGACAATCCCAACGATATAAATAATAATATAAAATAGTTTACTGGATTAAGGAGCGCTGTATAAGTGCCATTCATAGTATTTTCTACATAAATTTCCACTCATTGCTAATGTTTTCATTCGCAATGAAAACACACTCCATTGAATGTTGATTACAAACATGTTTTTGGCATATTATTTCATATGTATTTTTTGTTTTGGTTCAAACATAAAATCGCACAAAAAATTCCGAATGAAATAATAATATTGTACAATAGATTGGTGTGTGTTGTTCTGTCAATAGAAAAAAAATGTGGGTTTTGTTTATCCAGAATTATTCTTGCAATTTAATTGGGTGTTATTTTTATATGGAATTTTCTAGCAATATGATGTTGTTCCATTTTATGTGAAAAAGAAACGACCAATATTTTCCCAACTTTTCAAATTGCTCTGAGGCAAATCAATCGATCTTCTTTTGGAAAATGTGTTGGGAGAACGCTTCAACTGTTTTTCAACACAATTGCTCTTGTTCTCATATCAAATCCCAGCATTCACTTTTAACAAGCCATCAATCTCGTATTACGATTCATATATTGACGTGAATGTATTTTTTTTCCACCTATCTTTTGGATGGATCCGAACGTGGATGATAAATAAACATGATTAATGAATGCCGTATGATGCGGTTCACCTCTTTCATCACATGTGTAAATATTTAATGAACACGATTGCCGGAAACGAAAATTGGCATAAATTGTAATTGGATTGGCGCTTAGACTATGTGTGCAACTATGTGCATATGTTCGAATCAGAATGTGTTTGAATGACAGAATAATGTGTTTATTTGATTTGCAAAATGCCATCATGATTATTTCAAGGCTCCGAGATTCGCAGCCATAAATCCACAAAAGTCCACAAATCCCTTTTTTATGGTATCTGCACTGTGTCAGCAGCAACACATACGAAACAGAGAAAAAAAACTGCAATTTAATTTCATTTGAAACGATGTACACATGTGCCCACAACAACATCGATTTAAATGCCATGCACCTTCGGTGTATTCATTGAATATGGCATGTGACGCTCAACACTCTTTTTTATTCGCTCGCAGAAAAGTAAACACCACACCAATCATTTGCTCCGGTATTATTGTTTGTTTTGACATCTACGTTGTCCTTCGTTTTACTGCTTTCCTTTTTCTGACTCTTTGCTTTTTTTGATAAAAATGTGACCGAAGTAGAAAAGACATCAATATTTACGAAAAGTGTTTGAAACCTTCGTGTCCACTTGTGATATTGCTCTCTGTATAATGAATAAAAGCACCTCGTATCCGGGATTCACTATGATACAACGCTTTTTGACTCACTCATCAATTCTACAACCTTTCCTTTTGGTTGTCTCTTTTGTTTCGGTATTGTGCGCCATCAACCCGAATTTATACAGTTTATTTTTATCACAATAACGATGACTCATGCCCATCCACAAAACAAACTAACGAAACATTCTTTGAGCATAAATTAAATAAATTATTTAAACGTCTTGCATTAACTTTTCATTTTAAATGATTCTGAGTAACGAGCAGTACGTGGTGCGCAAGCACTCGACACGAGCAAAAATGTGTTTCTATTGTCAGTGCCATGGATGATGATAGAAAAAAGAGAGAAAAAGCAGTGTTCACCAAATACAATAGGACAGTTTTTTGCCGTTTTTTTCTCTTTTCATTTCTTGACTGCAGTAAGTATATTTCAATTAAAAGAATCTCTTCTTTTTTTTTAACTGCACGAGCATCAGCAAAATTTACTATTTTGCTCATTTTTATTTTCTTTCATTAATATACTGCTCTATTTGCATATCACTGGCACGCTGAAGAGGCCAAATGAAAGGTAACACCTACGAGACCTTTTAGCATCCAACAAATTTTTTAAGTACATTATGGCAAACGAAAGCTTCTTTCAACACATTCCAAAGCGATGGTGCCGCGAAACATTACCCCGCAAAAAGAGTGTATGTGTTGTGATGAGAAAACAAAACGAACAACCGACAACAGCATCGAGTTGCAACAAAGTGTGCCAAAACGCACGTCGACGAGCTTATTATTTTGAATGAATAACAAAGTATATTAATTAAAATATAAAGATGGAATTAGTACAAGAGAGTTAACGCAGCAAAATGGGATAGCCCGGAACTCAATGGAAAATAGACAACAAAACAAACAAAAAATTATATTAACAATAGAGTCTCATGGTATAATTTAATGCGAAACATTCAATACTTGTGACAATAAAGAAGCGACTAAATGGGCAAATGACTTGGAAAAATGTCGTTTTTTTTATCAATGAATCACTATAAATGGCTTCAAAGTCTTAGTACACTATGAAACTTCGAGATAGAAAAAGTGCTTTCATTCTTGAAAGGGCGCAATTGATTGAATCGATTTGAACAGAGAACACTTTTTGCCGTGGCAAAAGACGAGTCAACGATGCATTTTCTTTGATTTCCAATTTCCTTTTTATACTCAACTATTGCTTTGGTTCACGGCATACTACGCTGCTGTCAAAAGAAATGCAAATTTTTCATAGATAAGTTTTTTTTCTTTATCAAAATAAAAATAATATCGAAGATTGTTGTCAACTTTTTAATTGCATTCCTTCAAATTGATTAAAAGCTCTTCAACTTTTTTTGAATGGCTTTTCAAACAAAAAGAAACAAATATATTAGATTATCATCTTGATTTTTACAAAGTGCAGCATTTGCCTTCAGAACAAATTACATCTCAAGGTATCGCTGGAATAAAACAGGGGAGCCAGATACCTAATACACTTTTATATGTAGATTCCCATAATCTGCGAATCGAAACGTGGCAATCAAAATCGCTTTGATTTCATCGACAGAATAAGCATTAAATCAACTAAAAAATTGTTGAAATTTGACCTTTTGAATATCAATTTCCGATATCTTATACCACTTGTAAATAAATTCGTCTCATTTCAATTTGTCTGGTGTTATCCATGTTTCTGTCGTACGTTTTTTTTCGGTTACTGTTGTTGCTTTTGTTGTTCCACATGTCTTTCATTTTATTGCTGGGATTTCGCGGATAAAATTGATCTTCATGGGAATACATGCGTGACACTTGAGAGAAGATAATGAAATGTATTCAATGCATTTTCAATGTGTGCTTTGAATTGGAAAACAAACTCGGCTTCGAAGAGATGGAGTAAAAGGAAAGAGAGAGAAAAAATGGTACTCAAACGATTGAATCGCGACAGCATGTGTGCTAGATATTATATGGAGCTTTCATTCATATGAGGGTTCTTTGAATGTGTTCATGCGATTGTTGGCTCAAGCCCGCAATCGTCTGGCAAAATACATGATTAAAATGTACGTATACTTTTTGAAATATGTTCACGATCTGCCACTTCGAATATGATTGAATGGCGATAGTTTAAATAAAGCGTTCACTTCAATCACATTTCTTTTGCTGCAAACAGTTCTTTCTCTGAAAGGCAAATATATACATAATTTGTTATAGAGGAATTTCGAAAATATTGGCATTCGTCATTTCAATCAAATTGGAAAAATTCCCTTTGTGATGCGTTCTAGTTGAGAAAGAGAAAGAAAAAAAGCTGGAATAAGAATAATAAAAATTGATGTATGTCTCAAAGAATGGATCGAAATCAATTTCCGTTCTTTTTTTCTATTTTCAATGTCGTCGACTTCCATACTTCTCTTCACATTCTTTTTCGTCAATGAATGTAAGAAAAAGAAGAAAAACTTTGCATAAAGTTGAGTGCGCTACTTTTGCATCTATCGTTTCACTTTCGTTTGGCACGTTCCAACACTGGCAATCGTATGAAAAAGCACCTTTGTCGTTGTAGGTGCCAACGATCCTTGAAAATGAATGAGTTTCAAGTTGAATTGGTAATAATGAGAAGAGGAAAATGAATTTCCTTATTTATCATGGTTCATAAAATCTTGTTTGCCAGCAATACATACTCAACGCAACACACATTCGGATGTTGCCGTGATAAATATATTCTGAGAATATCGCCCTTCAAGCGATTAAAAAACCAAACAAACAGCGAGGCGTTTCAATGACTTCGTTAAGCTCTTTCGTCTTTTTTCTTCTTCGTCATTCATTTTCAATGCAGCTATATTGTTTTTTTATTTGGATCGTGCGAACGAATAGCCTCCGGTTAGTATTTATTCCATTTTATTATGGCTGCTACTGCATGTTCAATGAACGTGTTTTCAATTTTATCAGCGTAACAAATTTCTCGAATGAAAATACGAAAAATAATAAGAAAAATCGACAAATTCAATATTTTGCCACAGTCCTGTTACGGCGGAAATACTTCTTTTTTTCAATCTTCTTTCATCCAACGCTTGAAATGACATCAAGTACACTGAAGATTGCTGAATTGCTTGTGTCGTTGTTGTTGTGGCTGATGTTGCTTTTTTGCGCTATTTTATCACCTAAATCCAATTCCACATAAGAGGAAACAAACTTCGAGAGCTGCTAACAACCCAACGGCTTTGGATATCGGACTTACTCTTGTAATGTACCGATGACAGAAAGAATTCCAGAAATGCGAACACCGTGATAATAAGCCATGTTATATCGATATGAATTCAATAGCAATATGTTATATCTTTAATCGGTCTCAAGTTGAATGTAGTTCACTTAACTTTATGGTTTATTGAGCAGCAATAAATACACCTAGTTGTTCACTTCGAACTATATCAAAGCAATTGGCAGCTTTAAAGCGATTGGTTCCATTTTTGAGAGATGGACGTGAGCATTACTGTCGTTAAATAAAAGTTTAATGTGCGATAAAGTGCTAATTTCAATGGGAATATGCTTCTCATTTTGCAGCTCAAATTCACGGCATTTTTTTCGTACCCAATTCCATCGTTGACATATTATTCAACATAAATATTTCAATTTAATTTTACCTCTTCTGTTGGTATTCCATTACTATCGATATTCGTTTTTTTCCCTCTCCCCCCTGTCTCTCGCTCGCTCTCGATTTTAATAAAGTTGTTGTACGTCGATCAAATGGCATGGCCAATTTGTAAAACTGAACAATCGTTAGGTAAATTGAACTTGTTTGAATTCATTTTTAAACGAAACGTGTTAATGTTAAGTGTTTCCATGTTTTACATTTTTATGCGACAAAAAAACTGTGTTTTGTTGATTTTTCACTTTAAATGAACCCACTATGTACAGTTGGCACGTGTACCAAAAAAAGAACTACGCTTCTTTGTATTTTGATCACGAGGGCAACAAAAATCATTAAAATATCACGAAATATGTACTTTCACAATGATAAAATCATATCGCAATATAATGAGAATTTTTTCTTTGTTTTCTTTTACTTCTGTTTCGTTTGACATAAAAGAAGTGGTGAAAGTAGCAAATTGTCTTTGTCATTGCTGTTGTTAGACCTGTCAAAATCCATTTGTGTAACCGAACCACTCAATTCCATGCTGACTAGCAATTTTGTTTGGCCAAATAAGGAATGAAAACGAAACAATATTCTGAAACAAATTCAATTTGTAATTTAAAACGTAACGTTGCTGTTATCGGCATTTTACTGGCAACGAAACGATGGAATGATTCACAAAAAGAATTGAACAGCAACAAAAAATAAATAAATAAATCGAAGCATACCACATTTGTTCACAATTTTAACGATGAAACAAACTGACAAAAGAGAAAGACTTCGTTCGACTTTGCTTCTCATTTTTTTAAACTCTCCTCGGAGATGAGCTCTTCTTTTTTCTTCGTTTTTTTTTCACTGCTGCATTCAAGTTGAATCCAAGTAGAAAAAAGGGAATATTGAAAAAGACTAGATCCAAGATTTCAAATCACATTAAGAAGAAATGGGAAATAAAGTACACTCCGATATCGGATGATGTGGATTCAAGTGAATAAAAAAAACACACACACACAAAGTGAAAAGATTCCGTCTATGCAGTATTAATGTTTAACGTCATCAGCCATATCTGTTGGTAGATATGTCAACACATTTCACATTTTTCTTAACCAGTGTGAGTGACGATGGAAAATTTAAAATTTATCGATGGTATACTCTTTATGTTCTATCGCACCATATTTTGCTCTATGATTCCGAGCATTCGACGCTTCGTTTATTACTACCACTTTAAATGTAACTCAAGTGCTTAAGTTGGCGTAAGCACTCAAGTGAAAAGCACAGTGTGCCGTGTGTATATAATGTACAAGATTTATACATTGAAACACTATTCCTCCTATACATATACACGAAATGTATACGAAAACGAAAAAAAAAATCTTTCTTTGCAGCATCTTTTTCTTTTTCCATCTGCCCGTATGATGTACTTGCATATCCATCAATGTATGCATTCGATTCCTTTTTTTCCCTACGCGTAAATTGTCGTAGCTACTTGTTAACACAATTTTGCTACGGCTTCTGTGTGGAAAGTAATTTAAAACAGAACGTGCAAAAGAAAGAATGGATTTTATTTGGTACATAATGTATATGGCCAAGAGGTGATAAACTAAACTGAATCAATTCGCAAAGAAAATCGGAATGTGTCAACACCCGCCTAAAATATTGCAATTAACAGCCAGAGAGAGAGAGAAAAAAGTAGTAAAAATGACATAAACGCAGACAGTGCAAATGCTCGACTTGCTGAAAAATTAACAACGATATAATCTCCTTAAACCCGCATAATTGAATTTAATGTTATATGACAAATTCCGCAACGGAACGGGATGTGGATCGAGCTCTCTGGAGATATTTTCCCATTCATTTCGCCGATATATATATTCTTACGCAGCATTTAACGTTTTTCTTGTGTCAAGTAAATTTATTCATGCTGTCGTAAACCGTCCATTAACAGCCATTTTTTATTGTCTATATTTTTTACGGTACAATTTATCATGAAGAAAAATGGTGACAGCTGAAATCAGCTCAGTTTAATCAAAATTTATAATATTTTTCAATTCGCGTAACTGATGATAGACAACGATTTTGGCAAATCGTCGAGCCAAATTCGAAGTGTCTATGTGCCGTGCCTGTGATGAGCTTTTAACCTTGCTCATGACATCACATTGATAAATGTTTCATGAAATGTTCATTGAATTCAAGGAAATCCCAACCATTCATTACTATCAGTCAATTATGTTTGGAGGGTAAATTGTCAAATATTTAAGAAGAAAAAATGACAAATTTCCATGTCAATTCTGTCATTGCAACTAGATGTGCAAACCAAACTATTTCCAAGTCATTGTGGTTTAAATATTGTACACACAAAACTGTTTGTGCATTCATTGTGCATCATCAGATAGCGTGAATGTCGCGAATGACGTTGTTATAGTGACGAGATTAATTAGGTTTCCAACATTTCGATTGCAAATAGAAGTGGTATTTGCAGCGCTGCATGTACATTGTACACATCAATGACCCGTTTACGATGAAAACAACCAAAAAGCAAATAACACATCGCATCGTGTCAATCATACTTCAATAAAAATCTGTCCAATTTATTACGCCATATTCAATGGAAACGATGTAATTGGTTTTTCGCCCGTGTGTTTTCCATATCAATTGTTTGCTATGCCGACTTTTGGTTGAGTAAATTGGCAGCGTTTGCTATTGCCGTACAATGAACGCCAGATCAGTGTTTATAAATTAATGAATCACTGATATATTTGGTTCAATGTATTCAACAATGGTGTGGCGCACATACAAATTGTATGATACAATGCCAAATGTTGGATACAATGTACGAATTTAATCAGAGATTGATGCTCGTATGACAAATCAGAGGAGAAAAAAATGATTAACGCTTGAATCGAATGAATGTCATGGACGTTCAGCAAATAAAACTTTCAGCAAAGAGTAAATATTTGGTTCTTTTGAAACAAAATTCACTTGGTTAATGTCTTCAAAAAGTTTCCCCATGTGTTTGAACAATTCAACCAGAACCGAGTAAAAGTTGCATTTCCTCTAAACTTTTCCAACATTTTTAAGTGCATAAAGTGTCCGCAAATGGAACAAATCCCATTCCATAACATTACATCGATGAACAGAAACTTCTATTCCAAGCAAAGAACAAAGTGAATTCCACTTCGGTTGCAATGGAGCTAACCATGGTCCCATTGGTATGAAACCAAATTACATAATGGTTGAATAAACAACCTGCATACGAACAAAAAAGTTTCTTTTTTTGGTATTATGAGTTTCATATGTAACTAAACGGTGCGATAAGTATGCTCAAAGTTGTTAAAGGAGCAATATTTCTCTTGTAGATTTTCAAAACTTAAGATATACTAGATACATGTGCAACCACTTCAGTTCCCAATCAAATTGATTGCATGCGTTCTTGATGATACCATGCGATTCAATTCGATAATACCATGTTCATACGCACCATAGTACGGTAGCAAAATGTATTCCATTTTTAGTATGAAATATTTGTTGATTGAAACGTTAAATTGCTATCGCAACCAATGAAATTGCTCTCAAGCTGCATCAATGTAATTGATCATCTATATTATAACAAAACAACAACGAAAACTAAAATGAATGACCACAGCACAGGAAGTAATTAATATCAATCATTTGGGTTTGATCATATAAACTAAGGTTTTATTTATTGAAATAGTCTTAAATTGGTTCAGGAATGTTAAAGAATTGAAAAATAATAAATGCCATGGGTTAAGCGGCTCCAAAAACCGGTTTCGTGAATATTCACTGAATAATGCGTGAACGCGTAGAATGTGGCATGGCGAGAAAGAGGCAGCAACCGAATAAGGGATTAAGAGCAAGAAAGATGAAAAAAGAACTCCTAGATACATAATGCGCGGCGATTTTGATCTAAAGTTATGAAAAAAAGCTGTTGAAAAGATCAGAGATACAAAACTATGACCTTGATTATTTTTACAACGCAATTTTTTTTTCTCTTCTCTTTCTTCTTTCTTATTCTTGAGCATCAAACTATATTACATATTATACACGCAATATTCAAACCATTGTTAATGTTCTGCTCATGCTTAAGATGCCACTAGTTGAGAGAGAGACAACAAAAAAAAAACAGGCAGCGTACTTCTAGAGACGTAATTATTTTGACCTTCAGACAAAATGTATAAGAAAAAACTAAGAAATAAAACATTCAAACACGGTTGTCACGTTTTGCTAGCGCTACTTCATCAATACCACATGGGCATGTGTTGCGCACATACACACACACCTTAATTATTTAGGAGGTTTTGCACACGTATTTCAATTCAATTGTTTTTTTTCTGTTCCTCTCCCGTTGGTTATGTCGCACACTTTTATACCTGTCGTATCTTCCTCTTGGCAAAGCTATTTTTAGTGTAATTATTCGCATCATTTATAGCGAGCCTACATTGACAGCGAGCGCTTGATTGAGTGAATGGGCTTGGAAGTGAATTTTATGCCTTTTTGCAGATGATAGGTATGTATTATTTGTTTATAAAAATGGGAAAGATTTGAATCTCTGCATAGGCGCAAAAACATCGAACAATAACTTTCTCAAATGGTATGGTAAACTGTTTGCTAATGAAATTTTAAAAGGTCACCCAACCGTCTGTACAGAATTGTTTGCGCTTCAATCGAGCAGAAGGAAATGTTTTCGAATGGTACCAACAATGAAATTTCCGTTGGTTTCCACTTCAATGTATCATGCTCATTTCTTTATGGTGTATGCACAATTACATGTCAATCACCACCATTTCAGGTGCACATTCAAATGCCATTCCATCGAAGAGGCAAGTGAAGCGTTGCCGTGCTCAAAGTGAATTAGTTTAGTGTAAATAGGCGATAGTCAATGTATAATCGATGTTATGATGCAAATCAAAATTTGATTTCGCTGCGAAATAAAATATAATCAAATGAAATCATAGCCTTTTATATGTCACATACATATCTACTTTATAATGCTAATGCAGTTGCTAAGTAATTCATTCAAATAATTCCAATCCATTAAACGCAAACCGAAGAGTATGCGTTGATCAAAGTGAATGTTTTGTGTGTGTGTATGGCAGCTCTTTTGCACTCAAATGATTATTTTTCATGTTTTAGTGTTGGAACGGATACGTATATTCGTTCTGTCATCGGGTGCGCAAATAATCCGAATATTTCACCACTATGTTGAATATTCATTCATACATGCTCATTCAGTCTTGTAATTAATGCTCGCTAAGTTTTCATGTGCATTGCACATGTCTCTCGTGTTCAGCAAAAATCCATTACGAATGTACACGCTAATCCAGCGAATGTATATTTATATTCAACGGTTTTCAAAGAAGCTATGTGAAAAACATATTCTCACATACTTTCACATAATGAGATTCGCACAAAGAATCATCGCGTTTTCGTAGAAAGCATCACAAATAACACACAGTCATGACATTCAATTAAGGCATATTAGTCATAAATCTAACAGGTAGATTTATTATTCGCTTTAAATGTAATATTTACTAACTGTTTTCAATGAACAAAACAATGGCCATTTTTGTGTAAAACTTTCAATGTACATTTTCACTCTGCATCTCCGGCACCGTCACAAATCAGATGAATAATCCGTGTTTCATTAGCAGATGGTACTACGACAGCAATCTGATCCGAATGTATGTGTGCGTGTGTGCATTTGTATGAATATTTTGCAAATAATTTGGTTTCGATATGTAAACGTTATTACCACCGTGGTAATTTACCAGAGATATGTCGGCAAATATCAACCGAACATAAAATGAATCGATTTCATGAAATAACATGAATTGAATAACAATTTTGATTGAAATCGGTTTTGAATGCCAGAAATTGTTTGCTTTGCAAACTGCAATGGAATTTTGTATCCATACAAATTGATTTGGAATTCAATGGAATTTGATGTTATCAAAATCAATTAATGCATAATAGAGACGGTATTAAAATATGCATGACAATTAATCTGATAGAATTTTGGCGATAAATTAGTCAATTCAAACAAAATTTATAATTTTCTGTGTCTCAAAAGCGGTTTTCATCATTGATATGTTACAGAGGTTTTAGAGTATATTTGCATTTTCTCTATTATGTTACCGAGAATCATGAAGCATGGCACACGTTTGTTGAGCGCTTTCTGTTATATTGATTGATAGAGTATTATCTGCCAACCTACTTTACAGCAAGTTTATCCTATTTCTTGCATGCACGTTGTGTCAGCGGTTTTACCAAGATCTGTGTCCAACTGTGTCGACAATTAAAAATAATGTTCACTTTCTCTGGAAACATCGTGTATTAATAGCAATTAATTTGGTTCAGTCCTCAGGCAATTGTGTTGCTGAGGATAAGTTTCTGTCATTGTTTGGTTACCAACGGACGATGTATATTGGGCCGTGCGTATCTCTTTCCCTTCGTCTTCCATGTTTCTCCATGTGCTACACGATAATAAACAAGCCATGGCTTGATTCATCAGCTCAAACGGCAATTCGTTTTCCACTGCCATTTGTCGTTGTCTCCATTTAAAGAAGAGATTGAAAAAGTTTACGAGAAAATCCATTATAGTTTAAATGCTTTTCAAGTTATGCTTGGCTTTTATCTGGTGTAGCCATAGCCGTGATTTCGATTTGATTTATGCCACAACTTCAGAGTTTTACCATTCGAACTTCATTGGAATCTGTTTTTTTTTTCTTCTTCTTTTTCGACTTTATTCTTTTGCAGTCCTTCATCCTACGTAGGATTTCGTCAGTCTATGATAAATTTCAATTAAACGTTGACAGTATCATTAGATGGACGCATGCATTTTTTATATAGTTTGAAGAAAGTTGCGGCACGGTAAGAATCCGTTCACCTTGGGCAAATGAACGAGATGAGAATTAATGACATCATTTGAAATCCCGTGGCCACAGGGTGGAGATGTTGTTGTTGTGATAAAACCGGACACACAATATGAATATAACTTTATTGTTACGGATTTTATGAATCGTTCAGTGAAGCAAACTAAAACGCAATTTGCATTGGCCTGCATACGTGAAATGAAATGGGAATAGGAGTGCCAGATTACAAACACATGCAGCCAACGATAATATATGGATTATTATCATTTATATAATTAGGCGGTTTGTGCTCGAATTTCGATGCGAATGTGTATGTCGGAAAAAGCAATTGCACAAATTAGTTCAATGGGATTTCCGATAAGAGCCAAAGACATTTCAAGAGTGGTTTCAAGTGCTAATATGGAGATAAAGATACATTATTATTACTGCAGCATATTTGAAATTTTGGAGGGTTGCCTTTTTTGGATTGCTCGACCCAATGAACAGGAATAACAATGACGAATCACACATAATCTTCTTATTCGCTATAAGATGATTTTACGGTGAGTCATCGCCATGCCATGGATTTCAAATGGAGCGAACGAGTGAAACAAGGGAGAGAGCGAGAGTTATAATAATAAAAAATTGCTTTTGCTGAACATGGAAATGATCTCACTTTTAAACTTGACCACTATGCTTCGAGGTTAAAAGCGATTTTTTTGAGTATGAATAATATTTGATTTGTACTTTATAAAACTAGTTTGACGTGGATGAATGGATTGTAAAGATTTTTTTTCGCTCGTACTTTGGGGAATATTCATAGTGGCTAATAAATCTATTAATGATGTTTTAGTATTTTTTTAATTACATTTCATTTGTAATGAATTGTCGAATGCATTAGCATCGCGGAAATATCAGTTTTAATCACTTTTAACCTTTGTGAACAAAATCATCACCATTAAAATTCAAAGTATAGGGCTTTTCAAGAATGATCAAATGATATATAGAAGTGATTTGCACTATTGCGCCATATATGAGAGCATGAGGTGCTCAACAATTTTCTTAATGACTATTCACACGGATTAAATTTGATTGTATATACAATACATCCTAAGTATATGGTTTTCACAAACAATACGCTCAAAACAACATAGATGTGTGGCTTTTGGGCAAATGTTCTTAAGCCACCACAAAATATGTACACCATAACTGAATGATCGTTGTATGTTTTTGGGAAAGCGATGATGTTTGAGTGAATAGTAATTAAATAAAACCACGACAAACGACTGTATATCTCGATTCGTTTTTCACTTGAGCATTAACGAATAATTACCAAATCAACGTCTTTCGACGTTGAAATGTTCAAATTTTCAAGAAAATCCACACCAAAATAACTAATTGGATGCTTCGTATTACTTGCAACCGCATGACGCTATGCCAACAAATGTAATGCGAATGCCTCAAGTGTGTGCGTGTTTGTATGTTGCAGAGAAATGTGAAAACCGCAAATGCCATTAAGCCGCTTCTTTCGTGCGCAAAATAATGTGAAATAATGTTATAACATTATATTCGATGAAAGAATGGAATAGGTGAAATGTGGAGAATCGATTATTAAATTGTAGAGCATTTTTCAGCATTCAAGTGTCGTTTGTGTATCGCATTTCGAAGCAACCATACGGCTTACATTCATAATGACAGGCTGGCTGAATAAAAACAAATGACTATAAACAATTGTGAATTGATAACTTTTGGCGAGCTCATTTCGGCAAGGGGACGAGAGAAAGAAAAGTACAATAATCAAAGAAAAGGGTAAGCGAGCGTAGCTTTTCACGGAACAACAGCTGCTCGTAAATAAATTTCATGCTTTTCATTCGAATGCCTTCCCGGTGACAATGTGGTTGCGTGAATTAATTTTAGTCAATTCACATCGAGAACGTTGGAATACTTTAATGTTTTTCCATCGCCATAACCGGTGTTACCAAGCAGCTTTAAAGTTGAGTTGTTTTTTTTTTCTTCTTCACTGTTTAACTCTAACAAGAAATCGTTAGGGCATATTTTCTTCGAATTTTGTTTACATCGGTAAGCGCATCGATGCATCATGAAGATGATCATTGTGTTGACTTTTGCCATTCCACCGTTTACAAACAAGCATAGATGTAATCTGTTAAACGTGCTTTTCTAAGTTTACATATATATCTAATGCGAAACGAGATGAAACAATGTTGACAGCTATGTAATATTTATATAAGGCGTAATACATTTTATTTGCGCAGAAATACCTCTTGCCATGCTTATCCGCACACGCGATAATTGAATTGATGAAGTTTTGCGGTTTGCAGCGAATACATACACGTAGTACATTAAAAGTGCATTTTATTTGTATTTGTTTGTCTACATGGATGTGGATAGATTTTTGCTATAAATAGTTGTAAGCTTGTTGCATGAAATTGGAAACTTGTTATCAGTTGAAATTTCAGTAAACCAATAATCGAGAAAAATCACTCAAAAACAATAGAACTATATTGAAATGCGACCAATTTATAATTGCAAATGATTAAATTTGTGAATGGTTATTGATTTGACAGTTTCAATGTTGTTGAAATTATTTTGCGGTCGCAATTGTGACAAATATTAAAACTTTGGCTGTCGATTCGATGACATGTAATATAATAATTTTGATGTGGTGCGCATTTAACAAGCGTTGAATCTGCTTGTTTTCAACAAAAGCGTCGGCTTCAAGAGGAAATTGTAATTAAATGTGAAGGCTTCACATGAAGCAAATCATATGCCATGTTATTCACACATTACAGCTCGTTGCATATCAACTGTACAAAAACTCATATTTGATCAGAATTTAATTAAAAACTTATCGATACACATAATTTCAGCCGCAAATAATGTGTATTCTAGCCGTGGCGATTTTAATGTAATGACAGATTCAGGTTTGCTCGAATTACAACGTGTACATCAATTTAAAATTGTATTTTGATTGCAATTTAATCAAATCATTTTTCATTTACAATTGGAAAACGAGAGCTGGCCGATTCACATTTCCATTGAAATAGAAATGCATTTGAATTGAAAAATGTTTTTTTTTTCACTTTCCCAAGCCAAAAAATTAGTGGCCGTACATTTAAAAAGTTAGACGTCCTACCTTTGCGTGACTGAAATAAAAAAGAGTCCGTATAGATTGTAGCAAGTTGAACGAAATTCAATTTCACGGAATTCATTTTGTCGAAAACAAAGCAAAACCACAATCAAACGTTGGAATCCTTTGAAGTTAAGTGACGTATGATGTTTGAGGGTTGTGCACACACAGGTTGAAACGCAGGCACGAACGAACTTTTTTTCTTTTCGTTTTCGTAATCGAATTAATTTCCATTCGATTTCACTGCATTCTCTCATTCGGTGAATCAAGGCAGAACAATACTTTGTATGTTAAAACTACCGAAAAAAATGGACCAAAACTCGTTCACTACGGCTAAATCGAATTGAGCTAGTTTGTTACACGTTGACTTTTTACTTTTCCGCACACACCTAGTGTGTAAGGTAAAGTATTGGAATCGGTCGAAAAATAACCACCCATAAAAAATGTGTTTTCTGGGTGTTTTTGGGGCCAGGGAACACGAATCTAGCGTTTTTTCGATGTCCGAATGTATGTGCGTACCCTGTACCCTGTACCCTGTACCCTGTACCCTGTACCCTGTACCCTGTACGCTGTACCCTGTACGCAAAAATTTGTTAACACGATAACTTTCAAACAAGAAAAGTAATTCAAAATCTGACTTCACAGGATGATTGGGGGTGCCGAGGAATAGAAACCATTAGATTTTGAGCGACTTTGGTTGACAGGGTAAAGTGTCATGTCTGGTGTGATGCCCATGTCCATCCATGGGAAAAATTCAATTTTTCTTCCAAAAGTGATATTTAATGTATTCTTAAACACTCAAAAATGTGTATTGGGGGGTTTTTGGGTACGAGAAAACCGAATATGACCTTAGTTTTGCGATACAATCAACTTTCGAAACACTTTTCATACAAAAAATTCAAAAAATTTGGATTTTTGTATGGAAGCCATGCCTGTATGATATCGTAATGAGCTGAAACTTTGCACTGGTTATTTTTATCACACATAAATACTATTCCGAGAGTTTGAAGACATTTCAACGAATATTAGGGGCACCTCCCGAACAATATTTTGGATTTTTCGCTCTAAAACGAAATTTTGTATGGGAAGTACCCTTAATATGCATTGAAATTTCTTCAAACTTTCAGAATGTTAACTTTTTGTGAAAAAAATAACCTCTGCAAATTTTCACATGATTACGATATCATATAGGCATGGCTCCGATACAAAAATTCCCATCTTTAGTAGTTTTTGTAAGAAAAGTGCTTCGAAAATTATTTTTATCTAAAACTAATGTCAGATTTAGTTTTCTTTCATGTCGTGGATCACAGTGCGGAAAAGTTCATCTTACGGATGTAAGACATTTTATTTAATTTAGAATTCGTTTGAGGTTCAAGCATCATTTGCATGGGAAACTTATACCATTTTCTTCAACCGTGGATAAAATAGAGTAGAGAATGAGTAAATCGAATTCAAGGGAGAAATCTCTTTAGGATGCCCACGTCTAGATAAACCGAAGGAAAAAAAACTCTGCACTCAGTCACTTTAAAGTTTTACGATGAACGCGTTAAAACAACACTAAAATGTACGTAAACATCCTCAAGGCAATCTCTGTTGGGTTAATATTTTCTTTGATTTAAGTGGAGCACTGGTAACAAGATTACGTAAATGCGAAATCACGTGTATTTTTTTGTCGTAAGGTCGTTGATGGTGGACAGCCTTTTAAGAAATCGCACAATCGTACCGAAATTATGCCCAAAATGTCACACTGTTAGCGCCACGACGGAATTCAATGTAATCTACACTAAGTTGCCGCCAAATAGTGAAAAGACTTTTGCTCAGTTGCAACCAACAGACTAGAACTCCATAGTTGTCCGTAGTGGCGCTAGCAGTGCTACAGTTTTGCATTTTATACAGTCTCTTATGGAGCATAATTTCTGTGTGCGCACAATTTAGTACATGATCAATTTTCATATCATTTAAGTTTTAATGGTTTTTGGGCTTCAATTCCCATTTCAACTTTATTGCCAATTTCCTTATTTATGAAAAAAAAAACCATCCAAGAAAACAATGATGTAAACGGAAACACGATTTCAATGCAATGTCCGAAAAACGAACGCCCCGATCAAAATGTGCGATAATTTTTCCAGTTAAAATAATGGACGGTCGTGATTGGTGGAATTTGTGCGTCATCCCTTTTTATAATATTATAAACAAAAGTTGATCATTGCGCTAGCAATAATACAATATAAAATGAAAATCATTGGTGACGCTTCAAATTGGAACTGATAAAAAACAAACGGCTTTTATTCTATTTGGCAATCGACCTTTTTTGTCAATGCTTTCTGGCTCCCTTTTTTATCGTTTTTCTCTGCTATCATCATTGTCATTGAAGAGATGGCCAGATTTTTGAAAGATAAATTTGTTGCGCTCAAAGAGGGTATTTTTTGTCTTTCTCCACTTTGCTTTTATGGAGCAATCAAAGGATCATGACGTTCAAAAAACGACAACGAAACGATTTCCTTTGTTTATGTGCTTAAACAATTTTTGCTTGGAAAATTTCGGTCTTATTGTAAGAGGACAATAGTTTGACATATATTACGTCTATTAAACACCTATTTTGGTTTACGACCATTTAAATCAATTTGCTTCATAGTATCATTTTAGTTTTAGTGAAACGTTTTAAAAGAAAAATTCAAAAACTATCAAAAAATTAGCCAAAAAGGAATTTGAACAAAAGGAACTTAAACGGAAATTAAAATGAACAAATGAAAAAAGAAACAAACTAAAAATTACCTCGAGCAGAACCGGCGGTGGGACAAAACTTTCAATAAACATGAATTTTTTTTTGTGTCTGTATGTTTTATCACAGTTTTTTACGTTTAAACAAAAGTTTGAAGAAGTTTTTAGGAGTGCTTTTTTTACTTCAGCAAATCATCTGCTATGGTTTTTCGCCCGTTTTTCACCTTTATGAACTGATGATATTTTATTTTCGATTAACATAATTTAAAAACCATAATAAATTAAAACACACTATAACTTGAACCAACAGATAACATAAGAAAAACGGAACTTGCATTTTCATTTGACGTTAAACCAAAAGTACAAAAAATGTAGTTTAAATCATAATCAATGTTGTGCTCGTAATATAATAAGGAAATGGTTCTTCAGATAAATTGCCTGAGAATGAAAATTTCAATCGGCTCTTAGCAATGTTACCGATGCCAAAATCAGAGAAGCTTGTTAAAGCAGAAAATTTGCGGTGCGTTGAATCGCATTGCCATTACAAAATTTGCATGCATAAAGCATGTTGAAAATGTATTCTCTCGTAGTACATTGTTGTTGATGTGTTTTGTGCCAATACAATAACGGCATCGCACTCCACTTGACTCGATTTGTATCAGCCGGAATTTCATGTATAAATTTACTTATATGCGTTGAAAATGATTTTCATTGTGATGAATAAAACAAACATTTGATAACATTAAAGAATTACAGGTTTCTTTTCTCTCTTTCGTTCTTTCATTTCGATGACGTGCAACGACTTTCGTTTGGTTGATTTTTTTACCATTTCAAGTATATTCACTCTTGTTTGATGTTTGACGAGCGAATAGAGTGAATATCTCGAGTACTTCAAACAAATAGACAATATCACACACATTTGAGAGAATGTAAATATGCATAAAGAACTGTGTAATTTTGGCTCTATATTCGGATGTAATTCAGCATGAAATAAGGTTGTTCAATGGAATCTACATGATTACGAAAGGAAATTGTTGCATAAAAATATCACCAAACACATACTAGATTATCGCACATTTTCATTTCATTTCATTTCATGTTGATGTTCTCACGTTACCGTTTTTTTTGCTTTTATTTCCTTTCTTCTAGTCGGATGGGGGAGACTAAAGGAGTAGTTTCTCGCTTATAACCTTTTCTCTTTCGTCGCGCTTTCACGTTTAATCCATTGGCAGTAGTAAATTTTCGGATGCTCTTGAAGGAGATATGGTGCGTAATCCAATGGCAAATATTTACATGACTCGGCTTGAGAAAGCAAACAAACAAAGAGGGCGAAGAAAGTGTATAATATTTGGAGCTATTAAAATGTAGCTATAAGTTGAAATGAAAAGTGGCGCGTACAAAAATAAAAAGGTGGAACATTGGAATAGTACGACTTATAAGAATTCGCATTTATATTACTTTCATGCATGTGGTTGAAATGGCAAAAAAATAGCGAACGCGCAAAGGCAAAACAAAATTTAATTTAACATGTAATATTTCACAGTTGTTCCAAGTCTCGTGTATTTGCTCTCTTTGCCATTCCGTTCGATTCGCATTTTGATGCAATTACGAAATTGTGTTTGTGCTGATGCCATTTGAAAGGAACAGTACAATGCGACAAGAGAAAGAGAGAGAGTGAGAGAGAAAATGTGCCCGCAAAAATGGTGCTGGGAAGGAGGAGAACAAACGTTTCGAAGAAAAAGAATGATTTTATTTAAATGCTGCGTATTTAGCGAGAAAAATGATTGTTTTATTGCCTACATTGCCACCGACACCGACATTTTGTACCAATGCAAATGTAAATTCACCAATTTAAATTTATTGCACATACACGCAAAATATATACATACGCTCACATTCCAGCTGCGTCTGCTTCATTGTTTTTTTTTTTTTTTTTTTTGAGAGAGAAAAAACATCACTTTTCCATATTAAAGTGTGTTGTTTTAGAAACGGCTTCGGTCAAAAAAACAAAATAAAAAACAAAACTCAACAAAGTTAGAAGTTTATTATTTCGGGTTTTTTTTTCGGTGAAGTATATTTTTCTACGAGAATGAGTATTCGAGTTCGAGTTTAAGGCACATAGCCACTCACACCAGTGATGGCGAACTTTTGGAAACTTTTTAACAGAATCATCGAATTGGATCTGTTTAATAAAGCAACTTGGGGCAAATGTTATTTCGAGTAATTTCCAAGATTTTTGGTTGATAATGCGAGAAAAATGTTGTGCGGAAGAAATCTTAAGGGAGGAGGTTTTATTCCGTATTTAAGGTAATAACCACTACGAATAATTGTGTCACTGTACCCACGTGACATGACTTGGCATGAGGCACAAAATCATGTTTTCTTCAAGCCCATAAAGTATAATATTTCAGAGTTCACAAATTGCTTCGAACATTTTCCTAGACATTTTCATACAATTCTATTCGTACTACAACTTTATTTCGTTGTTTCATGCTGTTTTGTGTTTATCAATCCATTTGGTTCTTTATGGATAGCTGGTCGCAATATGAGCAAACGTTTTCTGTTTGTTGACACATTCATATCCTCGCCATTTCACTCAACAGAATGTTGACATGCACACATTTTATAACACTTTATTAATGTGCGTGGATATCAAGCAATGGGCGGATAGATTCTTTGGAAAGATTCAAAATTACTTTTAACAAAACCATATTTTACAATGGCATTCTTTTATATCATTATATAAAAGTCTGAAGGCTCGAACGTGTGACTGTAGAAACGGAGCCAAAGCAATATTTTGTGCGCCTTTTTTTTCTATTTGTGCATGGTGGCGTTTCTTTTGCCAACATTTGAACCAGTTTGAACCGAACGCGTTACGTACATGAGATGTATGGGGTAAAAAAAATCGGCAGCACATGTATAATGTGCAAACAAATCTATTCTGGTTTGGTTTGCCTTACGTCGCTTTGTTTTGGTTTTGTTTTGTTTTAGCATAGTTACCGTGACTATGCTACTCATGCACCCATACACATACACATTAATCTAGCGATATAAATGCTTCTTTTTCGAAAAAACGACAGGATCATGATGATGGTAAGATTTATATTACAAAATTCTAAGCCATGAAATACACCATTCCAATACCATTATTATCATTTGAATCATAACGTTTTGTGAATAGAATATAGATTCTCTCTTTTTGTTCAGCTTGCAATATTCCCAGCTTATACTATTTTCGCATTTCATATTTTGATGAGAAAGTAAAACGAAGAAAAAATATTACTCAACCAATATTGTGTGCTCGAAACAAAACCATTTTCTGTTTTTTTTTTCAAGCGAAAAAAGTACGTTAGTGGTTAATTTGTTTTTTTTTTTTTTGCTTCAAAACAATTTGCCATTTCTGTAAACGCAAATCTACTTTTTTTACTGGTAAAAAAAATAGTATTAAATCCAGAAAAAATCCCCAGATATCACATTCCATTGGATTGTGCAATAAAATTTAAAAAAAACCTTGGTTACGGTGTGTGCACAAATACACGCTTACACACAGGATAGAGAGCATTAAATAAGTAATAATAAGCCAACCAATGTTTTGGAATTGGTGTTTCCTCCTCGGAAACAAAACGAAATGTGAAAAAGACAAAATTTCTGGAGATAGTTCAATAGTGTGGAGCCAAGAGGTACGATATATCATTATTATTATAGTATGTCATACAGTAATCAGACGACAGACATGCACAACGTAATACACTGTGGAATTTTTGATGAATGGATTTGCCTCATGCGATATCCATAAAATATATGGAACCCAACTCCCAAAAAACTTGATCGGAGCAAGAGAGAAAGATGTCTAATTGTGTGACGGAGATTTTATTGAATCTCTACTCAAAACCGTTCACATGTTTTTTTTGTGGTGTAATAAAAAAAATATGAAAAAAAAAGACTCAAAGGAATTTTAATACATTCTACAGATTCTTTGGAACTCGCCCAGAAACTACACATGAAGAGTACATTTTCAATGGTTATTTTCAATGGTCCGTAAATGTGAGTGTGAGTGAACAGTAATCGAATAAGAAAAAAACCTCAAATGAAATACACACAGAGATTGAAAAAACTCAGTTTACGTTTTCTTTTCGTTCATGACACCTTGCTCTTGCAATGCACTCGAGCTATGCACTTCTTTTCTCTCATTCACATCGCATCATTCCCTCTCACTGATGGTAATGCTTCTGTGTTTTGGTTGCATGGTCTCTGGTGATTTCGATTTTATTTTACATCCCAAGCCGTAACATACCATTTAGAACATATTAGGCAGAGATTCCATAGCATTCATCGTGTGAGTATGCCTTTTTTTTTAATCTTTATCTTTTATTGACGGAGAGTAAAACGATGGATAAAAAAAAAACACAAAGACCGAACGAATGAATAGAATTATTGTAAAGGAAAAAAATATACGAATATAAAAAAAAACACACCAAGAATTCAACGAAGCACTTACATTTACCGACGCATTTATATGTTATACGCTCTCGTCTCGCAATACAGACTACGTTGAGGCTCGCACCGAAATGAAAACCAAAGAAAGAAATAAAGAAAGAAAAAAATGAAGAACTACACAAGTCACAGTCAAAAAGCATAATCTGTGGGTAATTTCATGTGTCTGTGTTCAGTTTATGCTAGTAATTGTTAAGTGTTTCATATTTCTCATTCCATGTATGCCACGCATGAGTGTGTGCGAGTATGCCTATACGTGTTTGAGTGTGTGTGTGCATTGAATGACGGCAAAAGTTATATGTCAAAATTGACGAATGTATCAGGGATTTACACCTACATTTCTCGGTCAAACATACCAAATTGTATATACACGTATTTGAATTGGCTCGAACAAATCCGTTGCATACACTTTGTATTTGTGTGGATTTGAATGTATTTTTAATGTTATTTCTCGATTTATTTCAGCTTCGTCCATAAACTGACTTTGTGCCATACATTATATTTCCAAAAATAGAGTTCTACTTATTCGATAATACAATTTGAAATAAATATAAACATACATCAAGCAGTTTTTGTTCACTACAGAAGACATGACATTTATTTTTTTGTTCAGATTCACCGCAAAGAAATTATCGCCATTCTAATTTAAAATCAATATTCGCTAAAATAGATTCAACAACAAATACAAACAGTATTGCAGTGACTAAGCGAATCGAAAACTAAGGATCGAAGAATGCGATAAATATCAGAATCGAGCAAAAGTTGATTTATGGTATTGATTTGAATCTCAAGAATAATTTTTTTTTTCAACCGGTTATGCCGAAAACACTTCAGATCGAACGGATATGGCTGAAGAAAAAACAGAGAGTAGAAAATCACTTAAATATTTCCTGAACACTACGGAATGGATGGTGTTATTTTATAACTTCGGCATTATTTTATTCGAAACGCACACGCCAACAAATGTTTAAATTCTTAAATAATGTATTCATATTACTATATGTTTGTTTCAACTTTGGTTTTATACGAATTCATCAAATGAAAATTCAAATGCATGATATTTTGTTTTTCTTTTTCGATCGTAAACAAATGTTCATTTACCTTTTTGATATCAAAACTACATGAAGAATTGTCAAAATAAATTCGTTTCTGTTTGTTCCCCTGTTTGATTGCATGAAATATTATGTATGTGTCTATCATAACACTTTATTGGTTTCTGCACTCTTTCATAAACTCAATTCGATTTTCATTGAAAATAAACACACAAAAAATACAATATTTTCGTCTTTACATTTTCCCACTCAAAAAACACAAAATTTCTTCAATTCAGTCAAATGTCAGCGAATTGAGAAGAGCACAAAAAAAAACCAAATCGTATTACTCGGAATTCGATTTCGTTCACGTTTGTATATGATTTCGATCGCGCGCGAATATTAAAAAACAGTGCGTAAAAAGAATGACCGGTTTTGTCGCAGTCATGTCGGCAACTGGTTTAACATACCATCGCAACCAAACACAATTCATTTACCAACTTTTGAAGCGCACAGTGTTTGTCTGTGTGCGCCTTTTTGTTATTGTTTAGTCTATTTTCCATTTCTGTCTATCCATCGTGCGGTGAGTATGTTCCATCGATGGTATGACGCATGTCTCTGCTTGCATCGTACAACGAATGCCGAGAGAACGAAGCAAGTGAATTGAGTGTAAAAGAGAGCATACGAATGTAGCCATGTGAATAGCAGCAGTTGAAATGCCATTCATACGCCGTTTCACATGGATGAGTGCGATACATGAGTAAATTCAATTGAACGACTCTCTTCTCCTCAAACGATTCAAATAACACTGTAAAAGGGGAAATGTTATAACGGAAAAATAATGCAACTGAATACAACTTGCCAATATTCTAAATGGGATTTGGGTTGATTTAAAGATTACATATATTTACAGGTGCAGCTTATAATACTCGCAAAGTTCGTCTACCTAGAGAATCTAATTTCATGCTACTACAAATGTAATATTCTTTGATTAGTTTAAACAAAAAATAGATATACATGTGCAAAGATACATAATAAATGATGGAAAGTCGATTCACTCTGCACATCCCGTGCGTATCAATTGTTTGTATGCATTTAAAATTTATTGTACATAAAATGGAATCGAATAAAATGATTTGTATTAATTTGTTCATTTATTTGCATCAACATTTACTGTAAGTATTCATTTCAAGTGCGCCAATGTAAGTTTTTAATGTAAAACACATTGCAATTTGAAACAATGGATTCTTTATGCGTATAAATATAACTGTGGTCATGCAATAGCAAATAATGCAATACACAATTTTATTGATGTTATTTCTTTCATTCGGGAATGGCGAATACTGATGTTGATGATACGTTGATACGCTGATAATAGAAGACAATATGTGTGGGTAAATGTGAATCAAGATTGCACTACATTATGATCAACGCTAAATATTTCCACTGATGAAACAGAATGATAGAAAATTGCCATCACAATAAGAGATTGCAAAGAGCCAGCAATTGTCGCTGTGCTCTCTTTTTCGATAAACGAGCATAATAGAATGCAATGCAGTTTGTTTAGTAGAACATATCGGTAAACAAACATGTCTTATGATTGGAATAACATCATATTAAACACACTTAATCCAATGCATATCTGAATGAGCATGCTACGCTCTACAAGAATGAGAAATAAAAAAAAAAAAACAACGAAAAAATAAGCAAAACAAAACAAGAAAATCTCCATCACTAATCCGCAAAACGGTTATTCTCTTTCTCTCTCTCTCTCTATCACTCCACATGTATTTTATTCAAAACTTGTGTTAGATGTGGTGTGATGGTTGTAGTTACAATTTCCATCTCCGAGAAATCCCATGTTTACGTGAATTAGATGTGTTTCATCGCATTAAAATCTTGATATCTGTTCACTCCCTTTCTCTTTCTCGCTATCGTCGTTGTTTTGGTTGCGATGTAAACCTCTTGCATTACACATATTCCCATGCACTTTATGTTATATAAAGATGTAGGAAGACGTGCAGTATGCTCACCAACAGGCATTTATGTATGACTGACTCACACACACATACCATATGAGCGCACATATCGCTATATTTTATAAAACGTTTAGATGCCATTTTTTCGTTCGGTTACTGCTCTAATTCGATTGTTTTGTTACATGCTTTACATACAGATTCGCCGTTGTGCTCATGTGCGTTTCAATTCGCATTTCAAATCGTATCAATTTGCCATTGCTATTTTCGCATTCTTAACGCATCAAAGCTCGCATACTATAGTGACATCAGGAAAAATGGCAAAACGTTGCGTGGATCTCGTTTCCTCTAAATGCGTAGTTGAACCTTTTATTCGATGGTTTGCATTTCTTTAAACTGATCAAATTTGTATTTTAAATTAAATTCATGAACTAACTTATCATCTTATCATTGTGCATGAAAAGAGAAGAAAAATTTGCAAAAATTCACATGGTATCATATCATTCATACTTCTGTGAGCTGAATTTCGAATAAAGATGAGTTTGAACCCAATGCACAAAAAGCGGAAATTTATATTTATATACAGTGTGCCATTGAAAATGGTTCCAGAATGAATATGATTGAAATTTCACATTTTTGTTGGCCTGTTTTTCAGCTGAATCAGTACAAAAATAACGTTGGATTTCGGTCAATTTCCGTTTGAATTATTGTCCATGTATTTTTGTTATCGTATACAACTTGCATAATTTCATAAATTTCAATCCATTCGCCGGCGATACGAACGATGAAAAACGATGGACAAAATATGAAAAGGCAAAAGCACGTGCACACAGTTTGTGACCGAAACATCATAAAATATTCTATTTTAGAAGCAAAGCAACCTCAGTCCATCCAACTGACCAACCACCATGAGATTTCCGTTATGTTTATACATAAATTTGATGCAATGATATCATCCACCGATTCATTAATCTTGTTCGATGTGTGTATGTTTCAGTTTATGACATGCATTGCGGATGCGAATACCATTTCAACCAAACCATATTGCAATGCGGTTTATTAAATTAAATCAATAATGTTTTTTTTTGTCTCTGCGACGAATAAATTTCAAGTCAACTGATTTCAACCATTTATGAGTAGAAGAGTTATCATTTTGACATTGCGGACATGTTGTCTTTTCCGAAAAAGGGTTTGACATCAATTTTATCTCTATGTAAAATCCCTTTTCAATCGCATTACTTCCATTATTTATAAAACTTGATGCGCGATACTAACTTGACACTGGATGAGTGTGTATCATGTTTTCGTGCCATTCTCATGGCAAAACGATTGAAATGCTCAACGGTCGTCAATTGCATACTGGTTGCTTGTTTTTTTTTCTCATATGGATAAAGGAGAATATCACATTGAACGTTGATAAAGATAAAAGATCGTAGCATATATCACATATTTGTTTTTATGTTTCTAGACCTTGGACGCTTGATGGGAGGATATTTGATTCGGATACGAGCCAGTAATTTGATACCATCATTCATATTTGGAATATTTTCACTTGAGAGTTGTTATTCATCAAAAAATTTCATAATAAAACCATAACAATATCAACAAACATTCAGCTTGAAATGAAATACAATCAACTTTAACGTGTCATTATTCATAATATTTCATTTTTTTTCGGCTTGTTTGAATTCGTATTATCAGAGAAGAAGAAAAAAAATGTGTGCGTTGTGAGCTGTTCATAACAAAGTATGTTGACACATTTACGATTTTTTTTTCGTTCTTTCTTTCGAAAATTGTACACAAAACAATGTTATTTTTATATATGCATATTTTGCTATAAAATTTCACATAAACAACATTGTATCAATGAATAATAAGCATATAGTTTTGGGAATGCCGTTCAAATATTTCACAAAAACGGCAACATCAAACATCATCAATGTGGATGCACGATATTATGAACTTACAATGAAATTAAGTTAAAGCAAATCAATTTGATTGTATAGGTTTTTTTTTGTTCGCATGGTTGAGTGAACAAAACACGTACACACAACTGCATTATATTCCATCGAAATGCAAATACAATACAATATGTGTGTTAAAAAAATTGGGTTCCAATGAAAAAAATTTAAGGATTTACGCATGACTTCAACAGTTCACATGTTATCGTTCGACTTTTGATGGCAACTGAATACAGTTTTCGAATAAAACAACAAATTTAAATGTCTCATACGGGCGTTAATTCGACTTTGTTACAAGTGCAATAAAAGTGCATTTGTTGAATGTTCTGTAAATGTAAGCGAATAACATAAATTTGGGCCGTAAACAAGTGCTTCGGCATTGAAATGACCGAAATTGGTATAATACAATTGTATCATTAAATTACTTCCCGTTAATTTACTGGCACAAAGTCGAATTAAAGTTTTATCGGGTTTTTTAGCAGGTACGCGATAGAAGATATAGTTCCATGCGAACATAAATCGTCGATAAAAAGGTATACACAAACTGAAATCATGGCAAGAAATTCAAACGCAGTCTCATTTATTTCAAACGTGAAAATCAAATGCATGTGAAATAAGATGTTTTGTTAATTCAGCATCGAAGTTTAAGGCACACACATGTTAACTGTCTACGTAAGACCCACTTACGGTTTGTTGCAGCGCCATTAAACTCATCTCATGCAAAAAAGTCGTTAGAGGCACACAACCGAAGAATTGAACGAAACGAGAAAAAAAAAGAAGGAAACAAAAATTAACGATGAACAGCGTGAAATTGCACGGGCTTGTGGTGAATAGCGAAAGAGATGGAGCATACACTGAATGCAGTCGAACTGGTTTAGCTATATCATAATAATTAATATTTTGTTACGCACAAAATGTGCGCAACATCACGACGACATGAATGTATTGCGATTTCACGGTAATGGTCAAAATCATAATTAAGCCTAGCAAAACATGTAGACAAACATATTTTTATACACGCACTTGTGTTGCGCATTCAGTTTTCTGATTAAGTTAGTGACAAATTTTGCGTTGTCATTTGGCTACACACATAATTCTTGCGATTTTTCATCGCTCAACAATCGTTCATAATGATGAGTGAATTTTTATATTTCTTTTTTTTTTACTTACAGCTTCCTCAATAACATTGGACTCCTTCATACCATGGCGGCAATTCTGTAAACGAACCGAAGAAAGAAAAAGAAACTATGAATAATTGAGCAAAGAAAAAAAAACATGTATTTCAACAAGACGATCGCAAGAAACTCGGTGTCTATTAAGTACTATGAAACTCTCTAATTATTACTGTAGGCATGTTCTGTGTCAAAAACATTTCGCAAATATGCAGCCGTTCGTCTTTTTATTAATTTTGTTTTCTTTTCATGATTATCTTGAATTCCGCATTCATTTTCTTGTTTTTTCGGAGGACCGTTTTGGACATGCAATGCATAAATTATTGAAACTCTTTCAACTTATTCGACATGAATAAAGGCAATTTTGAGACGAATAAACTAAATGCGAGAAAACCTAAAATTTTGATGCGTTTTTATCAATAAATATACTTCAACGCAAATTGGGGTGAAATGCAGACTTCAGTTGCACACGCATACAATAATTTGGACGTGCATTTTATTCATGCAATTTTACCATGAGTGGTAATTTCTTGAGAAAATTCACTTCTTTTCGTTAGTCGGTACAATTATTCATTTCCGTCCAAAAAAAAGCGTCGTCATTTCAATGGCTCTTCTTTTAACAAAAAAATAAACTTTGACCAATTGAAGGGCTAATAAAAATGTAATTTGATGCAAAAACAAGATAGCACCGCCAACTTGCAATTGCCAAGTGTTCGCTTTCACGTATACACTCCCACTTTTCTCACACAAAAGTCTATTCCATGAATATATAAATCTCTAATAATAATTGTGAGCGAGAAAAATCAGTTTTTCTTACCTTTTCTGGGAATGAATGATTTCATACGGGTACAGACGTAATAAAAGGTTGTTTCTTCTCCAAATGTACAAGCAAACACTTTCTTTTTGTTTTTCGTCTCGTTTTGACAATATTTTTTTCTTTCACTCTTCTTTTTTTGGATCGTACTTTGCGTTTCACACTCTTTTTTTATATATACACATGCACATAACGTAACAAAGGTTGAGCCACTTTAATCCAATTTAAGTGGTTCACACAATTGATTTCGACGATTCGAATGAATAAAAACGACAAAAAGGTTTTCACAATTTCATCAAATCAGTATAAATACGAGATGAAGAAGAAGAAGACGAAAAAAAAATCTGCAATTATAATGAAACCTAAAATTGTTGCACTGAAGGGAGAAAAAAAAGAAACACGTTTTTATTCCATGTGGAAAGCTGTATAGCAGCATACATTCGATTGTATTTACACTTGTTGAAATTAGTTCAATATGTATTGCGTTGCGACTTTCTTTCATTGATTTTATTTTCTTTTCCACTTCCATTTACGCGAACGTAGAACACATGTAAGCGCGCAAGAGAGAGAAAGAGATGGCGGGAGAAGAAGAAGAGATTGAGCGAGAGAGCAAAAGATAGACGAGACACGACACTTCGGAACAAAAAAAAAGTCACGGTTTGATTCAAATAAAGCCTTTGTAGTGAATCCGGTAAGACAATATTTTCTGGGCATTAAACTCAGGCAATTCAAGCTTAAGTGTTGTGCAGTTGTCTTCGTGCGGCTACTCCTGCTGTAACGATTGGCGAGAGAAAAAAAAATCACGACCTATTCCATCCAGTCTCGAGTATATGATTTCGATTTTTCTTTTCGACACACCGTCAATTCGTACATGTCCGAATGGCCGTACAGACAACGAAATATATCTGCCAAACGAAATGAAATGAAATTGTTGCAAATAAAAGTAAAATATCGTCGATTCGAATTATTGTGCCGCTTAATTTGTAGATGTGATCAAATCTCTTTCTTCATTTCATCAACAAATACAGTGAAATATGCCAGCGATCACAGTGATCACAAACAACAGTTTTGTTAATGCTGTGTGAATGGTGTCAAAACAGAAAGCAAATATCAGCCACATACAGACGGCACAAACACTCGCGCGCACACACAGAGATAGAGAGAGAGAGAGAGACACCCAAGATTTGTGCGATGGAGAAACGTGCACAGGTAGAAAACAGTTAAATAGTACAATGACTTTAGCTGTTTTTTATTCGGTCGAATGGCTGTCGCTTGCTATAAAATTATGCATCCATTTACGATTTACGGACTTTGGGCGAGCATATCTATCTCAATATGTATTCATTTTTTTTTTCTCTCGTTATATATGCTTTAATTGAATAACCAAAAATGACCACTGTTGAGACGGCTATATAGAACTCTTATAAACATGTTTTTTTTAGCATTGTGTGCGGTTTTGCATGGGCAAATTTCTTTCCTTTTACGATGTATGGTTCGAAGATATATTTATTGGATTTGAGACTTTTTGAGATTTGATTATATGCCGTGAATGTCTATGCTGCGTCTCGCATAAATTTTCTCGTCTCGCATTAATTTAACAAAACAAAAATTAAATATTCAAGTTCCACGACGGTTTCATGTACAAATGACGGCACAAGATATAATGGTCTATAGGCAATCAAGTGAGTTATGGAAACACCGTGAAAATTTGACATTTAATAGACCAACTTTCTATCGCTGGAAACATCTATAATTTTTATGTTTTGAACAATGTTACTTTATTTTCACATGAGCACGACAGCCTATGAACAGTTCATACGGTGATGAGTGGCAAATTGCTAACAAAAAAAAAAATCATAACACGGACCGAGCGCCAATGACAACAACAAGAACAACAACACTAAAACAACGACATTGCTTTGCAATGAAGGTGGACACGTATCCAGTTTTCTAAAAAAAAACCAAGAAATTTATCGATAACAGTTCTCGTATCTGCACCATAAAATGCTATTTACAGGGCACACAATATTTCGCTGCCATTGTAATTGATTCTTCACTGTCATTTTGCAGCCGCTCAATACCACAAATTTCTTCATTTACTCACAACACAAAAATAAAATGCTTACAAACTAAAACAATGAATAATCGGTTCCAAAAGAATGTAATTACCACGCACTAAAATAGACACACAATTTAACTTATTTCATATAAAATATAAATTCCGTTCAAAAACTACCAACAACAACAATAAAAAAATGTGTGGTATTTTGTTTTTAAATCACTTTCGAAAACTAAGTCCAACTACCTTTGTCGAATAGAAGAACGAACGGCGTCGACGCGCATACTATTTTATAAAGCGCTGTTTTTACTTATTCCAGCCACATTTGTTCGGTGCGCAATAGTTTGAGCGCGCTCAACGACAACGACAATTGATGACGTTGAATCACCAAATACGCGACCACAAACAAAAGATAGCAAACAGGTAACGTGTAGCAGCGACCGTGCCATACACGCATACACTCATACACACACAAATAACCGAACTAACCGAACCATACATGCATATGCACACCATGTCAAATGACTCGATTGAGTTAACTTGCGTACGAGTCTATGTAAAACAGTGTTCAACTAGCGAAAAACACATACACATGCGGAGACACACAGCCATACACCAATGTATTCCATTCAATTTCGACGACAAGTATTTTAAACGAATTTCGATAAATATTCGTTCACATATGTGAAGCCGACGACTAGTTAAGCACCTTGCTCACATAATGGCTTCATATGTAAAATCAGATAAATTAACCGTGTGTTTTTATCAACAATTTTACTTATTATCTGCTTAGGCCGTGGAATCAGACTTTATTGTAGAACATCAAGGTTTTCTTACATTATTGCTGTTGTTGTTGTTGATCGTGCTGAGTGAAAACATTGTATCGATGGTTATTTGCTACAAAATCTGGTCTTTCGATTGACCTGTGATGATCGACCATTCGTATCTCGTTACGATATCTTTTTATTCAATCTCATTATTTCTGTGTTGAAAATTCAACCTGTAAAAATCGATAAAAAAATGCAATTTACGCATTTTATGCTGGCACGTCATTTTTATCGATGGAAAGTTTTGACTTGAACCACATTTTGTGGGTTAAATGAATGCCATTTATTCACGTTAAAATGAATGTAGTATTTAAGGTCCAAACCATACCAAAAATAATATAACATGTAAATAAATGATTTTCATGTGACATTGCAATTAAGTCAAAAGGATGTCATCTCATTATGTCACATTAACTGAGAAATGGTGTAAATAAAATTCATCGTTGAACACTGAAAATAGGTGACAATGAAATATGGTTTCAAATGCGTTTTTCCTTTTATTTTCACATTCTATCTTCGGAATTTTTCTTCCACATTCTTCAGTCAAATAGAGTTTTACTTTGATCTATTGAAAGAGAAACCTATCCAGTATCGGGAAAAACAATAATCCTTTGGGAATTTTTTAGCGGCAGTTTCCGAATTTTCACGAATTTTTTCTAAATTTAGTTTCTTTTTAGATTTTTAGATAATTTTCCTGTCAAAATATATGTGAAAAAATATTCTTGGATCATAAGAGCAACGCAAGTTTTCTTAATATTCAATTCACGTTTCCACGTTTATGTCAAGCATTGGATGACTCACAATTTTCTTATTGATCGGATATCAGACATCGGACAGAGATTTTTCCCACGATGGTTACCAGAACTGTTTTCTATGAAACATTTTATTATACATATATATTTTTTCAATGTATTTTATGACGAACTGACGTCTACAATCGAATATCGTACTTGAAGAAGGTAGTTTCTAAAGATGAATCATTACTGTTATGACGTGGTTTTCATAACATAAAAGACATATTAAAGAACCGTAAAGAAAGCTGTGAAGTTTTATTAATGAAAGTGTTTCTAATTTAAATTACTTCGGAACAGTCGAAATCTGCTTAAAATGAAAAATATTTATAATTACTTAAATTGAAGAACCAGTTCTTTAAATAAAAAATATCTTTACTTAATTTGAATATGCTTAACTTACAATTTTTTCTTGTTCACATCAGAATATTGCATTTAAATAAAGTTTTCTGTATGAACTGTTTGAAAAGCATGCAATTTATGTCAAAGTAACATGTTTCCGCTGTCATGGCTTCGAAAGTAAAAATTAACTATTGAAGTTAAAATAACCATCTTTTGGTTTACTTCATTTATATCCATAGTGCTTTACAAATACATCATGTTTCAAGTGTAAACAAGACGTTTTTTTTAAATTAGAAACTCGTTTCAAGAAATCGTCGAACCAACTAATTTAAGCTTTGAGGATTTGTTTATATAAATGATGTTCCAACCCTATTATTTGATTAGTTGACCAAAATGTTCTCACGTATAAATGACGTAAAATAAATTAAATTTATACTGTAACATACAATTCGTGTGTTCTATTGTCTATCAATAGGATGAAATAATTCCAAAAATATTTGGGAATGTTTGACAGATGTGTATCGGTAATATACAACTAACTTTTTTCCAATACGTAATATGAGTTTCTATAATGTTGGTTTTGAACTTCAAAGCCCACAAATATTTTTGCATATTAGTTTACGAAAGAGTCAGTCTTTGTGAAGTGTCGTAATTACCAATTAATTGTTTCAAATTTTTGGTATCAAAATTTACTTCAAACTTTGTGAAACGAAATGTTGTAAGAATTTCTTCAATTTTGTGGATGTGATGAACTAACAGTCAAACAATGGAAACAAAATGTGAATAGATTAAGAAGTATGTTCTTTTTACAACTTGAATATCACTATTTTTAATTGAATAATAACTTCGATTTACACCTTACCAGTAAATCTTTCAATA
>NW_022201606.1:1585945-1630408 GCF_009176525.2 Contarinia nasturtii
CATCATAAAAAGCACATCTCTGATGTAACATCGGTATAAAATTCTTAGAAATATCACATAATGTACGTATAGAGCAAATGTGCGCATCAAAAGTTTACATTTTAGTAATTTATTAAAGACAAAGAGAGTAAATGCATTTACTTTTTTTAAATGCCTTTCCTGTGTGCTTTGAATAGACTTTTATGTATCTATACTCAGTGAGTATTATTCACTCAACGTCAATTACGTTAATAGATGCATGGAAATGGTAACATTTCTGTTCTTTTCAATGAAAATAAGTTTTTCCTAGATATAACTTATTTCTATGACAAGAAGGTTTACAACGTTTCTCAATGATATGTATGTATACGTATGTTCCGTTATTAATTAAAATTCACAATCAAAGCAGATATATTCAAATTTGCCATAATGTTAATAAAAATATGTAGAAAATGACATATATTTTGAGTGCTTGGGTACTATAGTCAAAAGACAATGTAATTTGATTATTTCCATCGTTGAAAAATTACAAATATTTGCTGAAAACGAGCTGAAAATTAAAGATTGCAAGATAAAAACGTACAGACTTTCATTTATTTAGAAAAAAGACATTTATTTTCTCGAATTCAAATGTTTCTCTAAAATTATCACCGGTGACTATACTACTACCCAGACAATATATTTAGCTGCCGTCATCTGGATATTTCAGCTCATCTGGATGCCGTCAGCAGATGATGTGAAGTGAAACAATAGAAGTGATTGTTATAGTAATACCAGTATATAACAAGCTTATATACCTATAACAATCACTTCTATTGTTTTCACTTCATATCATCTGCTGACGATATCCAGATGAGCTGTAATATCCAGATGACGACAGCTAAATATATTGTCTGCTACTACCTAAAAAAATGTAATTTTTGATACGCCATTGGAAAGGTATTGACGAGTAGAGTCCGTCAATGGTTGCTGATTTCTAAGGGGGATTTTACTGGCATACAGAGAAAACTTCAATTGGAAAGCAGTTGAAAAAACTTAGAAATTCCTCGATGAATTAGTTAAAAAAATTAAAATTTGCTATATATAGCTATAGTCTATACCATTCCCATAAATTGGCTAGTGAACATAAAACTCTGTGTAATGAGATTGTACAGCAATTACGCAGAGTTGTGTCGAAGCAAATAATAGTTATATTATCTATTTATATTTAATTTGAATTGCGGATGCATAAAAATTTCATAAAATTGCTATAAATATGTTATGTAAAAATAAGAAAATATCAATATTGGCTTAAAAAAAGTTTTAAACAATCCGTTGTGAATATTCTATGATGTTTAAAATCAACAATTACTATAGGTAATTAATAAGACATTAACTTCTTACTTATATACGATTAAGCCCCAACAATTAATGTGGTGATAAGAAAATGCGGAGCATCGTTTTCAGTCATAAAGCTTGCAACACATGCAATGTTTTGTATACACATCTGGTTTTCATTGACGTAAATAGTGTGGTATGTTTTAAATAGTTACGTCATGAACTGTAAATTATTTACGTTCAAATCTCAAATAGCGTAAAGAAAAATCAATAAGAAGAAAAATGAGAAACCAATGGGAAACATAGCGTCATATATTGTGACGATAGATCGAATGGAGAGCGTAAAATTGAATGAAAAAAATGGCTTCAAAATTTGTGTTGCATGCGTTGTAATATCTGCTTGAATGCCAAATGCTGATTAATAAAATATGAAACGAAACAATTTGTTGCCGTCCAAAAATAAATCCACTGATTTTGGTCAGTTCTCAGTTCTCGAGACGTGATTAAACTGCGGACCAATTGATGAAGTCACAGATGAAAACTGAAAACATGTGCCTTTTGTTTTTATTCGGTGACGACTACGACGATGGCGACGGTGAGGACGACGATAAACGCATATTCCACCATACAATGTGTTCCGTGGCGCGATTTTTTCCGACTATCCGCCGAGTGATATATTTAAAGTTTATAGTGCTCTTGGTATTGTGGTTGTTCGTGTAAAACTTATGTGTTTGTAAAACGGAAAATTGGATATAACTCTTTTCGTTTGCACACACAGTTCAGTTCAGTTCAGTTTATTTTCGGTGTGTCGTGTATTATACGTGGTCAATTACGTAAATTCAGATATTTTCAAGCGAAAGAACAAAAGTTTCTTGAAAATTCAAACGAAAAGTTTCAAATTTAATTCAATAAAGTCGAATTTTATTTAAAAAAAGTAAAAAGAAAAAGAAAATCGTTCTTCCAACAATGCACGATTTAGCTCGATGGCCGAATAACAGTTTAGGATTTTCGTTTCGTATTTATTACGAAGAATGGTGTTAGTTCCGGTTTAATTTTTGTGCGAAATTTACTCAAATGAAAACTATAAAACTCAAACTGTGACAATTCATCACACTCATAAATTGGAATAAAAAAAATGTTTTATTGTGAAAACAGTTAAAATGAGAATTATGTGAGAATCAAATGAAGCATTGATTTGTGAGCCCAAGTAAAAAGTCGCTCACTATCGGCAGCAGAAAAAAAGCATCAAGTACTCAGAAGTCAATTGAGTCATATTTGACAGAAAGCATTCTTAATTTTCAATCACGCATTTGGATTAAATAAAACAAATGGAGCGACAGCGATCATTCAAAAGACGGCATAACATGCCCAAACCGCCGTTAGCCGAACGTGCTAAAGAGCATTGTCGTCAGTTTACGGCTTTTCTGTTCAGTAATGTTGGTATAATTATTCTCGTCGTTTTGTATATGACCAGCGGTAAGTGGACCACATTATTGCAACATTGAATGCAAAAACTACAGCAAAATTTCAATATTCTGTCGAATTAATAAAAAAATAATAACTTTGACTAGGTGGGCGGGTATTTATTTTCTCAGCCTTTTCTCTTTTGAATATTGTCACCATAGTTGATTTGATCGAAAAGTATCGCACTTCATTTGAATTTTGACTTTTCAAAAAGCCCGAAACAAATATTGACAGGCACATATAAATAAAAACTATTTACACACGAACGCATGAGAAATATCTTCTCTCCGATATATTTAGCACACTCAATGTTTGTATATAATGTAATTTATCAAAATTTATGTTGATTTAACATATTTAATGTGACACATTGCCAAATTCTCTTCATATTTTGGCGGATGTTTTCGTTTTTGATCTTTTTTTACAAATAAGATAAAAATCTCATACGTTTGATTCTCATCGAGACTCTTCGAATGGAAGGCTTCCAAAATCAGGGCAAAATTCGTACTATTTTCGTAGGAAGCATCGACCAAATAAGTTTTTTTCTCTTTTCACTCGCCTTTTCGTTAAAACAAAACCGAGTTTGTGTAGCCGATCTTTTGAAGTGACTATTTTGAAACCCACCTAATGTAGGACAGATTGATAGTTTCACTGTCACAGAAATTAAAAATGAAATACATAAAAATGAGAGCAACCGTGAATTAATAATCTTTGTGGCGTTGTGCCGTTGTGGTTCTATTTAAAATATAGGTGCATCAATGTTTAAGGCAATTGAAGGTGATGTCGATCTCCAACGTATCATTACTCTAAATAACAGTATGACCAAAACTCGTGGAGACGTAACAAATCAGCTCTGGGACATAACACTTAAGTTGAACAACTTTAATCAATCGTCGTTTATAAACGAGTAAGCACTCATGTGATTTGATCTTTTTTTTGTGTTTGAATTCTTTGTGTGCACACATTAATATCCAACGCAAATTCGATGAAAGCCATTTCGCTTGGCTTTTTGTTGTTTATTTTGGCATTTCAAACAAAATGTCGATTTCATTGATTTACGTTAATACAACGATGTTCCAACAAATCTTTTATGGCTGTCATCGTTTTTTGTTTTTTTGATTTTGCGGTTGTGCCATTTACTCCTGCTTCTGCAACAGCACCTGGTGTTGATGTTTTCATTTTGTTGCTCGGCAGAGTTCGTCCATATGTTTTAATAATTGAGTGAACTTCTAAATTAAATAATCCTATGGATAAACATATGTAGCACATAACTGTAGTAACATAATGCCACCGCTAACACATGTGCGCTTTGCCTAATCAAATTCCATGGAATCAATTCATTAATATGTTTTGACAGAAAATTTTCCAACCGAAATTACTCTGATCGAAATTAATACATTGCGATGGTTTTTAACAGCAACGTTTATTCATTCAATCACCGAATCCACTCAATAAGTGAATGGAAAAAAAGTTTGACGTCTAACTAATTGGTGTGTTTGTTGATTTTATTAAAATAGAGTAGACATTCGAATACAAGAATATCAGCAGAAAATTGTTCTGGCATTTCATGACGGATGGATGGGCTCGAATAGCACCAGCTCAAATACATGGACTTTTCCCAATTCACTTTTGTACTCGCTCACAGTCATCACAACCATCGGTATGCATAACATTTGAATTACTAATGAAAACTGAGTGAAAATCGAAGCTGTGATATGATAAATTCGCTCAGATTGAGATGAATGGACTTTAAATAGTTGAATTTAATTTATTTTTTAGGGTATGGAAATATCACACCACGAACATCACTCGGTAAAACGATTACAATCATTTATGCGATTGTCGGAATGCCATTGTTTTTGTTGTACCTATCGAACATCGGTGATATTATGGCAAAATCATTTAAATGGATCTATGCAAAAGTATGTTTGTGTCGAATATGTCCGGGTGTTGCTAAGCGTCGCGAAGCTAGAAATCGACGAAAAATGAGAGCACTGCAACGGCAATTAAATCAAGAATACGGAGCAGACGAAGAGGATGTAAGTAATTGATAATGCGATCAGTAAAATCTAAATGGCTTAATGTTCTTTTGGTTTATATTCACCAGGACGACTACATATCGGAAGAAAGTATTTCGTTGACGTCAGTATCATCGTCATCAAGCACCAAAACATCGGAAAATAAAACAAATCCAGACGACACATCATCGTCCACCTCCGAAAGTACTAACGAAGATTTAACAACCGTTTCCGTACCGATTAGCGTGTGTTTAATGATTATGATTTGGTAATTTCATTTGAAATTCAAGCACGACTTTTATGTGCTAACACACATGTTTGTTTGTTCACTCGATTACAGTTATATTTTATTTGGTGCAATTATTTTTTTGCACTGGGAAAGCAACTGGAGGATATTAACAGGTTGCTACTTTTGTTTTATTTCATTGAGCAGCATTGGTTTTGGCGACATCCTTCCCGGAGACAAAGTAAGGCATTGTATACAATTTTAGTGTAAAACAAGGAAAACATTTTCATTTATATGTGCCATTTCCAAACAGATATTCCATGTGAAAAAAGGAGAACCTGATTCGCTGTACGCCGTTGATATTCAATTCATTATATGTGCGATGTATCTGTTGCTGGGTATGGCATTGATTGCGATGTGCTTTAATTTGATGCAGGAACAGGTAATCAACAATATACGAGCATTTAAAAGATGTATTTCCGGATGTTTTCGTTGTCATCGTTGCAAAAGCAATCATGACTTTGACTAAACAACGTCTCCTTCAACTATTTCGTATTTAGAAGTAAGGAAAAAAAATGTTTTATACGATTTTAGATTTTATTCATATGATGTATTGTTTTATTTTAAATAAATGACATTCCAATATTAAACAGGAGCGAGATTTTATCCCTGGCGCATTGACTTTAGAATTGACTTTATGCAAATGAATGCCTAAAGCACACTTTATTGTATAGATTTGTTCGTTTTGTTTAGCAAAAAATAAATCCTTTCTTAATCTATGATCTAACATTTAATGGAATTTTTGATCTCATTCAAAAGCATGGATCCGATAACCATTTTTTCACAGTTAACTGTAATTGATGTGCCATTGGAAGCGTCACGATTGACCGTCACCAATACCACGCTTTGCGATGACATTGTTTGACCGGCAAATTGAAGAATATCTCCGTCCGAATTGGTTTTATTTGCAATGAGTGCCAAATTTGCCGTTTCGAATATATTTTGTTGAATTGCAATCGCCGTGGATTTTGTGTTTATTTTGCATATATGCTCATTCATTCCACACAAACGTGATTGTTCTTCTTTGAAAACCGATTCGCTGACACGAACCGATCGAATCATTTCACCAACGGACGATTTTAATGAAACCTTTGCACTTCCAGCACTTGATGTTATTTCAAATGTAAATGGTTGTGTTGAATCATTAAAATCAACACCAAGAACGCCCTGTACACATTGGCCGGGGCTCAATTTGGCAATGGTCACAAAATCACAAATTGTTATATTGGCTGGCAGTGACGATTTATTCGATATATGTATATTTTCCAACTCATTGTTCGATTCATTGTGGAATGTAAGTTCAATTGAAACCATTTTGGCTGAAAACAAATGCGGAGCACGAGTAAAACGATAGTTTATTTGTAGGCCATGACTATTGATTTTGTTCAAAAGTTCACGTTTATCCAATGAAACATGAACGGGACCGACCAATTCAAAACGACTTGATGTACTCATTGGGAGGTTTACACCAATGCTTGACGATGACATTGGAGACAAAAATCCACCCAATGATGGTGTCATTATCGGTGCGGTGGGAGCAATGTCACCCAAATCTAACAACAAATCCAAATTGCTTCGTTCCGCTTTTGGTGGTGGTGCGGTTGTTGCCTTTGAGTTTTCTTTTGGCTTCACTTTGACCTTGTTTTTTTCATCACTTGATTCGGAATCTTCATCACTTTCAGACGAATCTGTATCATCACTGCTGCTTTCTTCGCTCGAGCTTTCATCTGATCCATCATCTGAACCATCACTTTCACTGCCACTGCCACTACTTTTCGATTCGTCATCACTTTCATCGTTCTCCGAATTGGCTGAGCTTGACTTTTCATCCGAATTCTCGTCAGAGCTTGAATCGTCGTCGGAACGTCGTCCTTTAGACGATTCATTTTCATTTTCGCTATCCGTATAGAATGATTTATCTTTTTTATTTGATTTATTCGTTCCTTTGGCACTTCGGTTTTCCCAATGTTGGCTTTCGTTTGCATCAAAATTATTGCTATCATCGTGCACGACAATTTCAACCCCTCTAACACTTGAGTCGGGCGCCGTTTTTGGGAACGGTGGCAAATCATGATAACCAATTGTTCTAGCGTTCAAATAATGTGCCAACGATCCCAATTGGAATTGCTCACGAGAGTACTGGCTTATAAGCAACGGTGCTGGCTTAGCAGATAAAAATACACGTTTTGCCTGCTTTGACAGCACCGTTTCTCCATTCGCTGGGAATATAAATGGTTTTAAAAATCTGACACGGTCTCTGACATCATAGTTTTCGTCATATCGTGCCAAATTGAATAAATACCGACATAACATTTCTGTTTGCTCCGGATTGGTTAAGTAGAGTTTTACAGCCAGATTTAGAACTTGTAGTTTTACTATATTTTCCTGCATTTGAAAAGAATATCATGAAAATGTCAGTGAAAAACGTAATTTTTTAGTTTAAATAACTGACGAAATGTACCTCATCAGCAAAAGATTTGGCCATCTTTCTCAAGACATCCGGTGCAATTTTGGGCACTTTTTCGCAATATTCACCAATCAACCAGAGAATAGATGCTCGAGCCGCAGCCACTGTGATGAAATCAATCAATTTCGCCATTTGCGATATGATTTCAAAATGATCGGCTGCTTTTGTTTGTAGAAGATTTTTGATCACAACAACACTTTCAGCCACAACATATTCTGTATGTGAATAACGAAAAGAAAAAAAATTATTGAAAAAGATAATAAAAAACATTTCATCATTCAATTATACAAACCATCTCGATTTGATAGCAAATGCACCAATCCGCTCAAGCATGTTTCCGTCACTTCGGTAATTGATGCGGCACACCGTCCAATGGCCTGAATTGTTGCGGCGACAAACTTTTTGTCATTGCTACTGATGTACGTTTGAAATTCTCGTAAAATCACTGAAATCGTTGCGGCCGTTGCCAGACTCGTTAGAATCTCTAATTTAAGCAATTTAATATGGGTCGGATCACTGGTTCGTACAAAAAACGATTTGAGGTAGGGCTCAAAAATTGACTTTCGTTGCGTTGACATTGATGCAATGTTTGTGAGGACAACACTTTGCACCTCTTTGTGACTGCGTAGCAAACGTATCAATGCCTTTGACACAATGTTCACTTCATTTCTGGGCGCAATGTGATGATAAAGTTGAGCAACAATCATCACCACCGATGCATTTCGACTTTGCAAAAGTGGTTTTGTTTGTCTTAATAGCAGACGATGATCCGGATCAAGAATGTAGGTTTTATCATTTCGATTTAAATGAATTTTTGATTCAGATTCATTTTCCGAAGCGGAAGAGTCTTCATAAAATGGTTTTTCGTCCTTACCGCCATCACCATTTTCATTGCCATCATCATCATCTGCATTCGGATCGGTGAATTGGGTACGCGCATAACGTGTCAACATATTTATAATTATCACTTGTCCCCATTCATCAACGTCCACCAATAAATTGCACAATTTTCGATAATTTTTATGAATCAAATCGACGCGTTCGGGGCACACTTCCTCAAATGCCATTACGGCTGAACCAACAACTAGCGTAGTTTTATCGGATAAAAGCTTTTCAATGATTTTAATCAATTCTTCTTTTTGTTCTGCATCCAAGCTATACAGTTTTGGAATGGCGTGCGCCGCAGTTTTTCTAAAAAAAAGCAAAAAATGTATAGTTTTATTTTCAGTTGAAATCCAATATAATTCAACTTCCGATGAAATTCAATCGAAACATTCGAAATTTTCATTGATTTTAATTTGAAAAACATAAAAATGGTGATAACATCAACTCACCGAACATATGGGCTCATATCGGCCGAAGAATCTTTAATCGCCAACATGACAATAGGAACAATACAATGCACACGAATACTCGATAAGACACGAAGTGCACTTGCTCGAATCAATTGATTTGGATCTTTCAATGCACGTTGAAATGTCGAAATCGACAATAATGCAAGATCTTGTTGCTCTTCAGCGTAACGCACCAAATATACATAGACCAATTTTTTGATTTCAATGTTTTTAGATACGACGTTTTTAACGACAGCTGGAAATAGGTCGGATGCATCACGCCCCTATTACAAAAGCAAATTTCAGTCATTTATTCATACAGATTTTTATCAATTAAAATTGACTTTTACTGACCTTTGCTACCATGCCAATAATTCGTTTCATCGCTTCTAATTTCAAGTTATCCTTATTACTATCCAACATATTCCGCAAGTCATCATGTCTAAATTGATCCAATTGAAATGTTAGATTAAAAAATGTTAATTTTTATTTAAAATGCACTTGGTGTGACTCACTTTTTAAAATCACTATTGAAAAAACCTCCGGACGCAGCATCGTTTGCGTATTCAACATCCAGTCCGGTTTGAACCGATGATCGATCGCTATTGTATGATGAAGACACAGCCATTCCGCTTGATGATGAAGCGCCGCTCAAATTTTGTAATGCATTTGCCGCACTCATTGTAGAGCCACCTAGCATACCTACACTTTGAAGTGCAATTATTTTTTACCCAACTAAACTAAATAAAATAAATTCAAAACCAGAATTCAGACATTGAATATGATGATAAATTAATAGAATAAATGCATAAAATTCCAATTAATTAACGAACAAGTGGCGGCTTAAGTCGATAAAGTTCTCGATAATATATGACAATTGGAAAATATGAATGAACCAATTAAAGAGATTTCACTCACCGAGTATTCTTTCAGCAACAATTTCTATGAAATTGTTTAACCGATACAATAAAATTCCTCGTCTATTTCCAAATAAAATGATTTACAAAAGAAAATAAAGTCACCGATTGAGAAAAATAAATTGTATTTTATTGCACAAAAATCTCTTCAAGATTCTTTTACTTTCGAAAATTTCTTCAAAAAAAATGTCTATGTTTTTCCCATACGGAACAAGCATAAGCTTGTAGACATTGCCAGAGAAATTGGCTTTGATGACGTTTTCGGAGCTGTCAAGTGTTGCCAATCACATACACTTCTTGTGTAGAGGGCACCATATACGAATGGACGAACAATTTGAATTTTACAAATAAATTTAATTCCCTGACTTTAAAACATAGCTTTTATTGTGATTTATGCACAGTGTATTTTGTTCTAATTTGCAACATTCAACGTTATAATTCAACTATCAATTAAAAAGAAATATCGAGTATACTGTTCATTTCAATACACTGATTTGTTGTTTTGACAGCCGCAAGAATCAACAAGATGGAATGAGATAAGTATATTTGCGAAATAGCTGAATTTTAAAGTTGTTTCTTTTCATCTCTCTCTTGAACACCGGCAAAGCGTGTTCAAATAAGACATCAGCTGTAATAATAATATCAATCGTATTATATCATTTTTTTGTTGAGTCAATTTCGATTTGACCGTCTTTGGGAACGTGAGTATTTTTTCAAGCTCTATTCGTTATTCAATTAGCGCAGTAACCTATGCGATTGGATTTTCAATTTGGAAATTGTTGTGATAGATTTTTTTTTTTGATTTCCAAAAAATACAAAAAATATAACATACGACGTAATAAGATGAACATTGTTTGAAATACTTTGAAAGGCATATACATTTCATCATATCAAATTCTCATTCTTTTGGTGTCATTCTCTGATTTTAAACATAAAAAAGAAACAAGTTGTAAATCAAGGTTTTCAAGTGACTTTTCAAATTATACAAAATAGTTTAATACTAGATATTAGACATCTGACAATAACTAGATACATGCTAATTAAATACATTGTTGCCATTCAATACATTGTTGCCTCTCGATACATTGTTGTTGTTGTGAAATACAATCTAATATAAAATATCACTTTGTGTGTGAAGATTTCTGCTTACTTTTTCAAAAGATAAGAGCAATAAACAAATGGTTTGAACTAAGTTTGTTTAAACAAAGGCACATATACTGATCAGTTGCTATCGCGCGAGTGCTTCAGATATTTTTAACGAATGTTTTCTTTAAAAAAATATTTTCTTTTGAATATCAATTTGTGTGTGTGTATATATTTTTTTAAAATTGAATTAGTTTATCGGAGAACAGAAGAAAGATGTTACGTGCAGCCAATTCACTACTGCGTACAGGATCCAGCCCAAATCAATGGCAACAATGCATGAAAATATCATCATCAAAAGCCACTTATTTTGCAGCCGCTCCAAACCCACAAACTAATCCAGATATTTTATACACCGGAGTAAGAAATACATTGCTATACTTGACATCTCCACTTATCAAATATTAAACTAATTAAATAAAATGTCTTTTTTCAGCTTTTCATCAATAATGATTGGTGCAAGAGCAAATCTGGTGAAATTTTTCCAACTGTGAATCCAGCCACTGGTCAAGAAATTGCTCAAATCCAAGCAGGAGGCAAAGAGGATGTTAACATTGCAGTTGCTGCCGCTCGTGAAGCTTTCAAGTAAATTAATGCGAATAGTTTTAGATTTAGTGTTTGGACTTTGCTTCTTAAAATAAATTAATGTTCAGTCAATGTACACTTATATAGATTGGGTTCACCATGGCGGCGCATGGATGCTTCCGAACGAGGAAGTTTATTGTATAAATTGGCTGATTTGATGGAACGTGACCGATCATATTTAGCGGTATGTATTTTATAAGTATATAATAATTTATTCCTAATTTTAAAATGATGTCGCTTTCAATTTTCAGAGTCTTGAAACATTTGATAACGGTAAGCAATCTCCGGAATATCAATGTCGCTCTGATTCATTGCCATCTTTAATTTGTTTTTAAATTATTTTCAGGAAAACCATTTTCCGCATCGTACTATGTAGATGTTCCATTTTCTATTAAGAATTTGCGCTACTTTGCCGGATGGGCCGATAAAAATCACGGTAAATTGTTACAAAAAATGTAATTTAAAACGATATTTATGAATCGATTAATTTAGGTAAAACCATTCCTATGGATGGAGATTACTTTGCATACACTCGCCATGAGCCAGTTGGTGTCTGCGGACAGATTATACCTTGGTAATATAATCTTATATCAAGTCGATTCTATTCTTCCATTTTTAATTATATTTCTACATTTAACAGGAACTTCCCACTGTTGATGATGGCATGGAAATTGGGTCCAGCTCTTGCTACGGGAAATACAGTCGGTATGTGTATGATTTAATTTTCATTTTGGCGACACTAATCTATTATTCATATTCATTAGTATTGAAACCGGCCGAGCAAACGAGTCTAACTGCCCTTTATATGGCACAATTAACAAAAGAAGCTGGATTTCCTGAGGGAGTTATCAATGTGGTTCCTGGTGATGGTAAAACTGGTGCATTGATTGCCAATCATATGGACGTTGATAAAGTTGCATTTACTGGCTCTACCGAAGTGGGCAAACTAATTCAACAAGCCAGTGGATCCAGTAACTTGAAACGTGTCACACTTGAATTGGGAGGGAAATCACCGAATATCATTCTATCTGACACTGACATGGACTACGCCGTTGAACAAGCACATTTCGGACTATTCTTCAATGTTTGTATTGAAAAACTTTATTGATCATTTGTATCCATATAATCTCTACTGATGCCATTTTTCACCGATGCATTTCACAGATGGGCCAATGTTGTTGCGCAGGTTCACGGAACTACATTGAAGATAGCATTTATGACGAATTTGTTGAACGAAGTGCTGAGCGGGCTAAGAAGCGTACAATTGGTGATCCTTTTGATTCGACGGTGGAACAAGGTACAAAATATTCTAAAAAGTCGGTTCAATTGAGTTAATTTGAATATTGTTTGAATTTTTGCCAGGCCCCCAAATCGATAACGAACAAATGAACAAAATTCTTGAACTGATTGAAAGCGGTAAACGCGCAGGTGCCAAATTGGTAGCAGGTGGCGAAAGACACACTGATCTAGGTGATGGCTACTACATTAAGCCAACTGTGTTTGCTGATGTTCAAGATAATATGCGAATTGCACGCGAAGAGATCTTTGGGCCAGTCCAACTATTGATTCGATTCAAAAACATCGACGAGGTGATTGAACGTGCCAACAAGAGCGAATATGGATTGGCCGCTGCTGTTTTTACGAAAGACTTGGACAAAGCAAATCACATTGTACAAGGTTTACGTGCTGGTACTGTTTGGGTTAACGCCTATAATGCATTTGGCGCTCAAGTCCCGTTCGGTGGCTACAAAATGTCTGGACATGGCCGTGAAAATAGCGAATATGCTTTGCAGAACTACACCGAAGTTAAGAGCGTCATTGTTAAAGTACCACAAAAGAACTCTTAATTTTGTTCCCCATTGAAAACATATGCTTCCAATTTTGTTGGCCTTTAAATACATTTTATAAATCAGCATTTTTCAAACTCAAAAGTCGATTTGTATGAAATACAATAATATAATCCCCAACATGGTGTGTTTAATTTTTCTGTACATGTATTCCATCTAACATTGTGTTATATTCTTTCAAATTATCGATTAACAATATTGCTACTCTAAGTTTGGTCAGATTGATGCTTTCATTTTTGGAATGTACATTGTATATGTAAATATAAAATGCGATAGGGACGAAAGTTTTGGGGAGAAAGCACAAGTGTTTCAACTTGTAGAAATTAATACAAATACAGAAAGAAAGAAAGAAAGAAAAAAGCAACGACTTTCTAAGAAATGCCTTTAGTTCAAAAATGAACAATAAAAACAAATTTTTTGATGCAAATCAATGATCATTTTGATTAGAAATCTTTTAATGTTGTCAAATTCTGTTCACAATATGCATTAAACTCTTTAGGAACTGCTTAAATAAGACCATGTTGCATGAATATATCAATGATGAACTTGTATTTATTGATGGCCGTTTGGGAAGCTGCTTTACTTAACCCAAATGGATCTTTATTTAACTTGTCAAGTGTTGATACGGACTCATGATCAGAATTAAATACTCTCGTAGGGAGAGCGATCAAGAAAGGCGAGGATTTTGCCTTTTCTCGAATTTCACGCCACATCCTGGAATTAATCTGTTATGATTGTATATTCAAATAATAATAATAATAATCTCCTTACTTTTCATGTGTCTAATCGTCCAATGGATATTTTACCAATTTCATCATTTTTTGAAACTCGGAAATATAATAGTCAACAAACAACTTAAAATTCGCCTTCAAATCAATGCTACGAACACTTATGAATAAAAAGTACGACAATTCAAACACAAACGAATCATACGCATAGAATTGAAAATCGTAAATTTTTACTTTCACCGAGTTGTTATCTAAGAACCATAGAAGTTTTATAGACAATTTTTAAAATCATGAAATAATTTAACCGACATACCTTTTCTAACCATAACATTGTTGATATGCAAATCGTTATGAAAAACCGTCGTATACGGTGTATCAGTAGGAATGGTCAAGTCTTTCATATGTTTCACATGCATCGCATACATGTTGTCAAGTGCAGAGCGTGATTCCGCAGTAAGATTAAGACGACGTTTCATCTCGCCATAAATTGACTGAAAAGTACATTTTTCGTACAATGTTAAATTCTTATTTTTCAAGTATGATATACTTCGTATATTGTATTGTCGTTTTTTTTCCATTGGCTTATTTGTATTGTAAAATTTTGGCTGTAATCGTCTCATTGCAATGCCCAATGCATGGTATTTTGCCACCTCCAATGAATAAGATTCAAAACTTTGGTGAAAATATCTAACTAATTTGATTTATAATGTAGCGTACTTTAAGAGTTGCCAATGTTTCATTTGTATTGAGACCGATGCGCCTATTTACGTTGGTGAAGTTCTGAACTTTAATATTTTCAAGCATTAAAATTGCATCAGAATCGGCAAATTCAGCGTCTGTGAATTTCGAAATGCGTATATTTTCTCCTAATTCAGATGATTCGTATTATGGCTTACTAGGTTTTAATGAAAATCTCGATCCAAGGCATGGAATGAACGCATCCAATCTTTCTTTCAACGGTACATTTGCAATCTCTTCAAATTGTTCCAAAGCCGGAATTATATCTGTGTAAAAGCGGACCTCATTTACAAATGTCACTGCTGGGTTGAAATATTCAGCCAAAACGACATTGAGCACGGGTGTTTTGACGACAAGGCTGTAAATTTTATTCTACAATACGTTTTAAGAATATAGATTAACATTTTTAAAGTTGTAGTTGAATCGATGAAACTCACTTTGTCAGAATCATTGGCTACTTTTACAACAACGGATCGCAATATAGCACCATAATTATCACCAGGCTTAGTTAAAAAAAATTACCGAATAGACCAGAACTTTTCTATTTAGACTAGTCTCCAGAAATTCGGTAAAATTTTTGATTACGTCCGGAAGTGTTCCCATGTTGCAGTTTGCCACAGCAATGACTGATAAGACACATAATATGTCAGATAATAAAGAAAAAAAGGCAAAACTGGACAAATGTATCCTTAGGCCTGAATATGCTACTTTTGATAGAATAGCTTGGTTTTGTTTTTTTCAAATGAAGTATAGTCGAATAGTATCACACTGTACGTTTTGGGTAAATGATTCAGATAATTATAAAGAAATATGGATTCGAAACTGCTTGGAGACGAACATAAATAAATATATCCGCGGTAACGGCTTAGGCGCTGTGTTCAGACGTGATATCATATCCTTTTCTATAGTATAGATTAGTTCAAATTCAAAATGATACTCAACACAATTTTTAATAAAATTCAATAAAATCAAATGTTTTATTTCTGTTTTCCTAATAATTATTTCGTTATAATAAAACTAATCATGTATAGAACAAAGAATTTACAGATGTTTTGCATGCAGACTAATTTCGAAGGAACTTCGTTCAATTCAACATGTCCATCACTTTATCTTTGCGTACATCCAAAGTGGTGTTGTTGAGCTCATTGCATGTTGCATAATAACTTGTTGTATTCCATCTTTTAAATTCTTCAAAATACATCTCAATGTAATTTCCGGGATAATTGTTTATTTCAGCCATTTCTGATAATTCTTTGAAGTAAACATACAGTTCGGGCAACTGTAAATTGTGTGTATGACGTTTAGTATATTCTTTACAATCGTACAGTATTTTCAATTGTGTTTGCTCTTCTTTGTACATTTCTACTTTTGAAGGTAGTTTCTTTTCCCCGGTAATGAATTTCATCGCAAATTGAACCTAGTTTTGTGAATAATGTTTATCAATAAATTAAAAACGAATTAAAACATGTCACACAATTGTATTTACTTGAAAATCATACGTTATAAACGAAATAGTCTCGGATACTATGCCAATGAAAACCATTGTAGGATGTTCGATGTTAAAAATTTGCTTAAAAAGTGGTGAAACCGAATTATCTTCAACATGAATGCCCGTATCAACACTCAGCATTGGAAATGAATAGTTGTAGCCTGAAATTTGAGTTTGTTATGTTCTTCTTCTGCTGAATTATGCTCATAATTATTCACCTGTTGCAAAAATAATCACGGAAAATGTAACGTTGCTGCCATCAATGAATTCAGCTGCAGTTGAATTCAAACGTACCACTTCGTGTTGAAAATTAATTTTTGATTTTACATCACGTTTGTAACGATCTCCCATAGTTATATAGTGTTTCCTTTTATTACTTATTGTAAGCCGAGATGCAACATCTTCCAATTGATCAAATATATCCATTGCGCTAGCTCCATTTCCAATGATAAGAACACTTTCATCTATTTAAATAATAAAATTAAATGTGGCGGCACGATCAAAATAAAAATGTTATCCAACTTTAAAAAAAAACTTACTACGAAATGCTTCAGCATCACGATAATCATGGCTATGAAGCATTTTTCCCTTGAATTCTTCCATTCCAGAAATGCTTGGATAGTGTGGTGATGAATATTTTCCATTGCAGACGAAAACATAGTCATAAATTAATGTGTGAAATGTGCCATTTGGTAAATTCTTTACGATTACTTCCCACTGACCCTTTTCGATGGGATGAACTCGAACAACCAAATGATTCAATTTGACGTGCTTTCTTATATCAAAATGATCAACATAGGATTGAATGTATTCGAAAACTTCGGCTTGTGATGGTCTTGTGAAATGTTCGGTTATATTTTGATAGTCAAAATCTTTATAGTGCATAATTTTCCTTGGTAAATTGGCGCTAATTGTAATAAGAAAATGATTATTGATTTTATTGAACATAATGTTTTTAGATGTGAACGGATTACATAACATACCTTAAACCTCGATACATTGCTGAATGAACCTTTATACCGTACTGGTTTTTTCCTGTTTGATTTGTATAGAACCATGTTCCGCCAATATCTTCACTCTGTTCGTAAATTGTCACATTGTATCCTTGAGCGAGTAAATGTTTTGCACTTGCAATTCCCGATACACCGGCTCCAATGACAACAAATTTTAAATCTGACGTTTTGTCATCATTCACCGGTGCTGTTTTCACTGATTGCAATGATGCAATCAAAATCGCAACACATGACGCACTATAAATAGTAAAATTCTTCATTTAATTAGCACAACCTTTTCAGCGCACAACACTTTTCAACGTCAATGCTCTATGTATAACTTTAAGATTTGAATGTCGTCACTCATTTAACACATCATTTTTTATAACAAAAAATCAGTGAAACAGTATTGACGTTTCCATTGTTATCAGTAAACTGTAAAAGGCCAAAGAATAAATTGAAATGTGACAAATTTTTGGCAACTACAGTTTCGTGAACAATAATTTATTATTTCAAAACTATTTTTTATTTAATCATTATTTATTAATCCATAATGGAATTTTTTTCTCTTTTTGCCAGAATATTCAAGTTGGCATTTTTTGTTGGACAGAAGTCATATTTTACCGCCTGGACGTTCTTTCATATTCCAATAGAGAATACCCATCACGTCAACTGTAAAATTCCCATTTTGATAAGATATAATGCAGCGAAACAACAAAAAACCAAATACGTATACTATCTCAATAGAGATTGTAACCAAGCAGAGGATTTTTTATTATAACTTCGCAAAAGTTAAATAAAAATTGCCGAAAGTTAGGCGAAGTTTAAAGTTTACTCTAACAAAGCGATCATCTGCACAACGATCAGCATAAAGTGAGTGATCGTCATATTTTCAAGTTTTCAAAGTTCTTTTCGATGATAGCGGAACGGAGAAACAAATAAAACGAAGACAATTCAGTGACGAAACCAAATATGTGTGAATCAATGTGCAATGGAGTATGTAGTACGCGAAATTAGAACGTCTTCCAAATACATACACAATAATGTATGCATCGGTTGCGTTGGTTTTCTAATGCACCGAAATCGGGTAGTTGGTAGGAGTCGAACGTTTTTGCGTTAGTTAGCTAGTGCATGCTACATAGTAAGCGTGAAACATATCAACTTAAAAGCAGAAGTTTTTTTTACAAAAAAACATGGATAATTTGTGGAAAAAAGAAGAAAGTAACGGAGTTACTGTGTACTAGGGGCTCGGAACATGAAAAAAAAAATCAAAATAAACAAAGTTTTGACAATTTTGTATGAATGTGGTGTATAAATGGAAAATATTGAGAATATTTTGAATATTTCTCATATTTACGTAATTATTTGTCATTATTCAGCTCGTATATGGAACCGATGTAAAACACACACAACACAAAATAAAATTAATAGTTGTTGTTTTTATTATATAAAAAGAGATTTCAGCCTAAAAACTTATATTTCTTTGATAAAAAAATAATTTGACTGAAGAACATCAAAAATATATAGGTAAAAGTGTTCTAAGCTTGTCTGATTTTATAAATAACATTCCATCATTTGCCGCCATTTTCATATTTAAGATAATCAAAATATTGGGAATATTCATGATTATTCACAGTTTTGTTCACACTCAAAATGTACCAATATTCGTGAATATGGTGATTATTATTGTTTAAACTCAAAATATATCAATATTTCTGATTATGTGTGTTTTTTCATCAATAAAAAATACTTCCGAGCCCCTAGACTGTGTATGTAGATGTTTTCAAAAATGTGCAAAGTACTGTAACATCAAGCAATAAAATTCGAAATCTAATTGGAAAAAATCATGAAAAATCAAAGCAGTATCTAAGTGAAGCGAATCGAAAATTAAACGACAATTTATGGATCGGTGCAATGAATGACTGCAATGATAGTTTACGGTTTGCTGAGATTGGCACAGAAAATGTGAGTTTGGCATACGTCAACCGATCCACTTGTTTTTTTCAACTTAAAATGTTTAACAAGTGCCTCGCAGATATTGAAATGGCCAAGCAAGCAAATTGTCTGAAAAGTGTAATTCAGGAAATGGACAAACAAAAAGCACATTGTATTAGTGCAAAGAGAAAACTGCAAGATGAACAACTGGACGAGCCACAACCCAATTATGAATCGAACGTCAACTTCGAGTCTATGGCAAATGTGTTGGAGATAAAGAAAACTGAGGAATTAGGACGAGGTATTTACGCGAAATGTGATATACCAATGAACCAAACGATTTTGGTGGAAAAAGCCTTTATATCACACAAAGCATCGGGTCCTTTAGCCACTTGTGCAACGTGTCAAAATGTTGCAATGAATTTCATTGCTTGTGAAAATTGCTCCGAAGTATTATTTTGTGGTGTGAGCTGCAAGGTACACAAAAGTTTACATAAATATGACTGTGGATTTGTTTATAATCGCGACGAAGTAATGAATTCGGAACTAAAAATGATTGCTCATTCAATTTATTTTGCCATAGAAGCATTCGACACTACTAACGATTTGATTCGATTCGTTGAAAAATCGGAGAAAAGTAAGGTATTATGGGTGCCAAGCTCTCTGAATGATGCACAGTCTAAATATCGTTTGTTTTTGACGCTCTCAACACGACCAGAGAAAAATGACCGTGCATTGAAGAACAAAGCCAAAGAACTTCATTCAATATTATTACAACGCCAGATAATTAAAACATTTTTTGATGATACATTTAAAATGCGTTTTCTAATGCATCTTTTGGTTAAGCATGTTCTCATTGCAAGTCAAAATGTTTTTACTGGTGGGCAGTTCCCATTGTCTCAATTGCAGCGTACCGCTATAATTCCACTGATTTACAGTTTGTTCAATCATTCTTGCATTAACAACGCTTTCTATCACTCGTTTGGTGGCAGTGTAATTGTTAAAACAACTCGTCCGATAAAAAAAGATGAACAAGTATTCATTTTGTACATAAATGGTCCACCACCAATACGTCAAATTATGATCAAAGAAAATTTTGGTTTTATTTGCAAATGCAATAAGTGTAAAAGAAATGATGGAACCTGTGACATCATTCCTGACCCAGCTTTTAGAATACTTCGAGAATTCTTTCTACCATAATTATTGCATTACCCGAGTGGAAAAAAAGTGACTAAGTTACTATTGACTGTAAGTGACAATAGTTAGCTATATTCATGAATTTTAAAATTTTGTATGGAAAACAATCGACTATAGTTACTCAGTCAGTCAGGCGATTATTTTGGGACGTTTTGACTATCGGGTGACTATGATTATTGTCAACTATAGTTAGCTGTTGCAGTTAACCATAGCTTACTTTAATTGATTGAAGTTAACTAAATTTAACTAAGGTTGCTTGTTTTTACAGTCAATAGTCAGTCAGTTTGTCCCAAAATAGTCAGTCACTTTTTTTGTACGCGGGTATGCAGTTATACATTTTACTTTCTTATTTGGCATTCTGTATCAGTATCATGTTTTTTTATTTTGAATTTCATAATGATAATGAAATATGAGAAAACATCATTTTATTTCTTTAGAATTTTAATTTTTTTTATATTTGACTTTTCAAAGCACATTCATAATACAATTGTGGAACAAAAATAAAATAATCATGTTTTTTACAACAGCAAATAGATCATTTTCATTAGCCTTTTAAAAGAAGATTTTTTTTCCAGTGATCGAAGAGGTTCGAAGAAAAAACGTAAGTAGGTTCAAAACATACACATTCCTCAGAAAAAAGTTCATTCGATACTCTTATTTTCGAGTATTAAATATAAAAATATTCTGAATGAATTTGCATTTTTTTTTCACGTAAATAAAAATCAAAACACGAGCAACTAGTCAGCGAAGTAAAAAAGTGTCTACGAGATGCTATCGAGTTTCCTTTAATCGCTTTAAATTTAAATATACATCCATTTATGTTTCGTTGATATGGACACAAACAACGTGATTTCAATAAATACCGACAAAAAAAATTGCTAACATCAAATGTAAACAAGTAAATTAGGTGAATTCAGAAATATCTGATTCGAAATCCATGGAAATGATGAAAAATCAGAATTGATATAAAATGATTTTTTTTTTCTGGGAAGATAATTTACATTTTCAAGAGATTTAAACTAACAATTGGAATTTTCAATTTCTCACAATAAATCTTCATATGCGTATTTTTATTTAATTATTCATCGAAAGAGCACGAGACAAAATGCAACAAAGCTGTATTTCGGACATTTGTATGAACTATATTCATTTTATGCATTTTCCAATCAGTGTTTGTATCACTTTCGTTTACCCCTATGGAGTGGCTACAAGTGTTCGTATCGGCGATGAATTTCATTGTGAATCGTGCCTATGATAAATTGATAATTCATTAAAATTGTTCTAAACACGACAATTGAAAATGTGTGAAATGTATTTACCTGCAAATCGTAGATTCTAGATGGACGGCTTGTTTGAGTTCTGATAAAAACCATTATAAACTGTTATTATCCGGCCAAAGATGTACAATCAATCAATATCGCACATTTTTTCGACATAACTCGCCTTTCTGTGATATCCATAGTGATAAGACTCTTATTATAAGAGATTTTGTTATTCGAATTAAAGCACTTCCTTTGCATTTGAAGATACATTGTGTGGCATCTATTTATAGATGTTGGTCCAATGTAAAACAGCTTTTTCGTGTTTTAAAAGCATTTTTGATGCTAGATCAATATTATTGGTATCTGAAACCGTAAAATAATACTTTTTAATACTAAGCGTCGGATGATATTTTCTTACTGTATAGGTTTTTTTCAAACATATTTTTTTTTTTTTAATCCTGATTTAAACAATCAGAAAAAAATTAAGTCAAGTAAAATCAATTCCAAGATTTATTTTTATTGCTGTTTTCATTTAAAAAAATCATGAACATAACAGAAGTACAGCGGATAAAATAAATCGAAATACGAGCGTACATAGCGCTTCATATAGAATGTTTCTTTCACAATGCTGGCTAGCACATTACTCTAAGTAAGTCTTAGTGTCAATAGCAATTAACGAATCACTGACACGATGATGTTGCATATCGCTAAACTGACATATTTGAATGCGTGAACCACGCAGGACCTAAATGTGAAATTTAATCAATAGATTATTTTTGAACAAAAAATGATTTTTTTACATTTTTTCAAGGAAAAAAGTCAGATAACATTTTTAATTTCAATACCATATTACCGAAAATTCTACTGCAAAGAAACAATTTGAGCGTTTTTTTGATCGTGTAAAAGATCAAGAATGTATCGTAGTTTCAACGAAAATCTCTACTAATCCGTTCGCTATGACATTATAATTGCTTCGTTGATGGCCAAAAAGACAAAGCAACGACACGCCAGAGTCACTTGATATCGCTTGACGCATCATCATGAATCTTTTTTCTCATGAAAAATGTATTTTATTTATGAATTTAGCCTCTTTAGAATGCAACGAGTTTATTTTAGAATTCAAAATTATCGCATCGTGTGAATATTTTAAACGTTTCGATTATTGATTTAAATTAGTTTTCTAATAGTTAAAATCGATCACAATTGAATTTCAACTGACAAAAAATACAGATAAAAGAAACTTACTTACTCGTAATGACGGCCGCATTAACAATATTTAGCGTATTTATTCTTATACAGGAATACAAACTAGATTAAACCATTTTTTTCACTTTTTTTCACAAATATACATCGAAATAAATGTTAATTATATAGTATTCGTGATGATCATTTTTTAATTTTTTAAACTACTTCATACCATATATAAATGAATATAAATAACATCACGAAACAAATTACAAGAAAAAATTCGTCGGGGCAATTTTCATCTCGAACGAAGAAGTTGTAATTTCGTTTGGTTGTATCCATTTTGCTTGCTAAACATCAAATGAATGAGTTAAATGGGGAGATTGTTCTTTTTTTCTTGAAATGCGCCTTATTAAAAATGGAAAATATGAACAGTACGCACGTTCTGTTGGAAAGAGATTTATTTGACAGGCAATGAGTGGCCCAAAGATATAATTTCTTATGCTTTTCGGCTGTTTATAAACAAGTGAGTTATATAGAATTGTACTTTTGATTCTCATACACTCTACTAACCCGAATGGTTCATTTGCGGACTTAAGCGGAGATGTTGCGGAGCTGTGTGGAGATAGACATGAACAGTATTGAAGAACATGCGTAAGCATAGTAACCATTGCGCGCACACAAATAAAGATTTACACTCGTCTGTTGTATACTGTTCACGCCTCTTGCATACTGTTCATATCTATCTCCACACAGCTCCGCAACATCTCCGTTTAAGTCCGCAAATGAACCATTCGGGAACTGCTGAGCTTTTGTAATTTATCCATTTTTTAAAAATCATATTGTCCGCTATTTTAAGATAGTTAGTCTGAATGTGAAATTGGCGGAGAAGTTTTGATAAGCATCATAAAAACTTTTGAAATCTTGTTCATAAATTCTTATAAATTGTGACACATCGTTCAGTTTATTGGTGCAGTTTCATCGATCCACAAATTAATCGAGATGACATTTCTTTTTTAAACTAATAAAATCCATTGAAAATAATGCAAATAATGCTACGAAATTTAAACTATCTCAATATCTATTGGATTGTTGGATTTAAAATAGCTATTAATGTCACTAATAATGGTGGTCTGCTGCTAGGTCAAAATTAATCTTCGTGTCTTTCCTTAGTGAAGGTGTTGTCATCGATAATGGTGTATTTATATTTGCGAAATTCAGCTGGATCCTTTAGAATTGTTGCACGTGCATCATAATGCATATCAGCCATCACGGATGGAATGTTATCAATGTCCGCAATTTCCGAAAGCTGTTTGAAGTATTCCTTTTGCTCCTTTCCCAAATAGTGAGTGTAACGCTTGCGATAGCCTTTGCCATAGTGCTCTTTCAATTGAAACTGCATGTCCGAATACATTTCAGATTTAGACGGTAGCTCCTTTTGACCAGTAATGAATTTCATTGCAAATCGTGCCTATCATAAATTCAGAAAATTTATTTCATTTTATTAATATGGTGCAAATAAATGAATTGAAAGCGATAAAAGTCATATTTACCTGTAAGTCGTAAACTCTAGTTGTACACGCCGTGAATGGAACGCCAATAAAAACCATTGTAGGATATTCGATATTGAAAATTTGTTTATAGAGTGGCGAAACACAATTCTCATCAACTTGAACACCAGTATCAACACTCAAAAATGGATATGTGAAGTTATAGCCTAAGAAATTGTACAAATTTTATTCACATTTCATAAAACCCAATATAAATTATTCACCTGTTGCAAAGATGACCGCAGAAAATGTTTCATGTGTGCCATCAATGAATTCGGCTCCATTTGTGGTAAAGCGCTTTACATCATCTTGAAGTGTGGTTTTTGGTGGCAATAAACTTTTACGATGTTCCCGTTCCTCCTTCGTTTCATTGGGACGTTTAAACTGACTGAAGGTAATTCGGGTTGCAACTTTTGACAATTGTCCTGTTATATCCATTCCACTGGGTCCGAGTCCGATTACAAGAACACTTTCGTCTGTGTATGAAAATAAAAATAAAAGCATTTTGATCATTGATCAAAGCATCATTTCTATAGTTATTCGTACCTTGAAAAGATTCGGGTTTACGATAATCGTGGCTGTGAAGCATTTTTCCTTCGAATTCTTTGATGCCGGGAATGCTAGGGTAACGTGGTGAAGAGAAATGACCATTGCAAACAAACACATAGTCATAGGTCAATGTTTGAAATTCATTGTTTGGCAAATCTTTCACGATCACTTCCCATTTATCGTCTTCGATTGGAAGAACACGAATGACCAAATGATTCAATTTAATGTGCTTCTTAATATCGTAGTGATCGGCATAGGAATGAAGATAATTAAGAACATCGGCTTGCGGTGGATATGGAATAGTTCCGTTTGGGTATGGAAAATCGGGAAACTCCATTAACTGGTGTGGCAAATTGGTTCTAGTTGAAAATTAAGAACGAAATGAATTGGTTGTTTGACATGAATTCGCATGTTAAAATACCTTAAGCCTTGATACATCGCCGAATGAACACCGACGCCATACTGGTCCTTTCCCGTTTTATCGGTGTACCACCAGATTCCACCAAACTGTTCGCTTTGCTCATAAATAGTCACGTTATATTTTTCAGCGAGCAAATATCTTGATATTGCGAGGCCTAATTTTGAGAATTATTTATAATTGCATTATAATAATTAAATATAAAAATAATTTACAAAAAAATCGTATTGTACCTGATGTGCCAGCCCCAATTATTGCAACATTCAAAACGGGTGGTTTTTCTGTATTAACGGCTGCAGAATTTATTTGATTAATCACCAAAAATGCAGTAAAAAGTTCGAAAATTATCGCACGAATTGTAGAAAATCGCGTCATTTTAAAAACACTTTCTTTAATACACAAATAATATATTCTGTGGCTTGTTCGTCTGTTATCATTAACTGTTAGCGTCCAACTGACTTTGCTTCTTCAGTTAATCATATATTTATACGCTTTTTAAACGCTGGCTACAGTAATCAAGATGTGTGTTTGAAGAATTTGGATGCTCTTATCAGGACTGTGTGCCGTTTATACTTTAGTCATGATGAGACGACATCATACACTAGTTACACTGACACATATGACCGTATGAAAAATAAGTCTTATCATTGTATAAGTAAATCGAATTCATTCACACACAAAACAGTAGTAGTAGAATTGATTGCTTGAGAATGAAAACGAGACTTCTATTCATAACTTATTGAAATGTAACACCACCATACAAAATATGCTAACTGTCAGCACTTTTTGTATGGTGGTGTTACATTTCAATAAGTTGTGAATAGAAGTCTCGCTTTCATTCTCGGACATTCAATTGTTTTAATGTATTGGTATATTGCAAATTTACCAATATATATTTTAACATCTAAATTTGAAATATACCAATACATTTAAACAATTCTACTACACAGAGAGAAAAACATTAAGATTTACTACTACATTTTTGAGAAACGTCAAAACACAACCACTGTTGTGTTTTTTCCCACTGTATAAAAGATCCTTTTATACACGCGCAGTATAAACATTGACAATTGAATAAAAAAAATGAGTGGGAAAAAACACAAATGAGTGGGAAAAAACGTAATAGATTTCTCTCTTTGTACTAATGCTTTTTTATGTGTCGTTTTTATTCTTATCGTTGGACCCTTGCTTATACTACTTTTGTATGCTAGCTGCAGTGTTTGTTGGTCAGCAGTTGGTACAGTGTAAAGATTTTCGCATTCTTATCAATGGAAATGGGATTATGTTCCGCTTATATTTTTGTCATGATGAGAATAATAGCAAAGGTCACTACACGACTTGATTTGAAAAAGGAGAGTCACGATTAGATTAGTAAATCCACTTTACTCATTTTGTTATTATCGGTAATTAAAAATAACAGAATAATTTGTCCAGATTTGTTTTCGGAAAAATTAACTTTCAAAGAAACACATATTTATATGCTTATATGTATTTATATCATTATGTTATGTTAATGATTAGGACAAAGTTCAAAACATCTCAAGATGTTCAATGGACATGCATTTTAAAAAGAGGTGATAATGGTTTTAAAACATCGTTGCCGAACTTTAGGCGAAAAAAATAGTTAAATGCTGATTTGTCTGAATTCCATACTCAAAAGTAACCTTTACGGCGACATATGGTATTATTATTTTCAGCAAAGCTGTTTCGAAAAGTTTCCTCCGAATTTTTTCTCGTGTACTTCTTTATGTTTGATTTCAAACAGAAACGAAGTAACGAAAGTGATACTAATGAACAGTAGGGGTTATATGTCTTTCCTCATTTGTCTTTGTTGCTTTGCTTTCGCTGTTTGTCCGGCATAGAAATATTTAAGTTTATCGTAATCACAAAACATGTTTTGATCGGTTGAATCGTTCTTCTACCACCACCACGCGATGGTTCAACTCCATAAGAGAAGTTTGCTACACGAGCCAAAACAGAACCAATTTGTATTTGTGTCGTCGTCGTTCGAGTAGCGGTAGTGCAAGCACAACAGTCTTAGTTGTTGATCAATACTAATAACGTTACGAATGATCAAGTTTGTGTTGCTCTAGGTCCAACCGCTTTATGTCATTAAATACTTTCTCGTGTGTCGCTAAATCACCCAAAACTTTTGATAGACCACCGCATTCGCGTTTGATTCGTTCGATGTAATAGACGCACAGGTATTTCTCCAGTTTGAAAAAAAAATTAAACTCAACTCGTACAATCAACACTTTAGCGAAATAATTGCATTTTTTTTCGAAAAGTGGAAGAAACACAAAGTGAATTATAGTGGAACGGAATTTTCAAACGAAATTTTTTCTTAAAGCATTCAATAACTAAAATTTATAAAAATGGTCAACAATTGGAGTGATAATCCGGAATACGAACATTTCAAATATGTTACGGCAATTCAAAGCTGGATTAAAACTCAACCGCATCTGCCGCAAAATATACGTAAGTCTTACACTTTTTTTTTCGTCGATAATTACTGATGACTTAATTAAAAATAAATAGATTCCATGTGCAAATTGAAACGAAAAACGGATGGTTTTCTCCGGTTTTTTCCCAGTTAAAAAAATCTCATTAATTTTTATCAATCTGTTGAAAATGGCTAAATATTATGATATTGATTAATATATTTTTTTTATGTACACACATTCATGTAGTGTGATTTTACTGAATAAACAAAAGCCCATGAGAAAAAAAATTTGTGATTAAATTGACAAATACACGATTGTGTACATTTTACGAGCAATTTTCTAGAGTTATTTGTTTAGCATTGATGTGCGAAAATGTGCTAAAGTCTAAAGATCATTCAAAGACTTTTTTATGCAATTGAGAATGAGACAATCGTTGAACTAAGTCTTCTCTCATAACTATACATTACTTGCAAAAAATAATTCTGGAATTTCAATAATAAAATGTTAACGCCGTAATGAAATCATTGCATGCCAATTTGGTGAGTATTATTCATATTCTCGCGCTAATTTGAACATTTTCGTTCATTTCAATTGCAAATCAATTATATTCAAATTTATATTTTTTTATTTTGATATTGCGTTTAATTCAAATGAAACAAAAAAGCGATGAACTGAAATTGTTTATAAAATATAACGTAAACAACAAAAAACAGTTAATAAAAGACATTTTGAATAATACACACAACACCGGCCACATTACAACGGTAAAGTTTTTCTTTGTTGGCGTTTCACAAACACGTTCAATTTCATTTCATTGAATAAAAAAAAACCGCATAGACAATTCCATAGAAAGTTTTTATAATAAATTCTTACCATAAACAGCTTTGAACTGATGAAACCGTACGGCATGCCCATTGTATATCTTTATAAATCGTGGTCAGTTGTTATTGTTATTGCTTTGATTAACGGCCGAAAGAAAAAGCAAGAAAATACAAACATACAATACGAGCGAAAAATGTGTAGAGGTTGACGCGTAAACTAACAATTGTTCGCAATTGAAATGTTCGTAATAAGTTTTGTCGTACAAATTGTCAGGGTTTTTTGGTGCCAAAAAGTGTCAAACAATAAAATTAATTCTTTGTGCTATAAATCACATTCATTTGGTTAATACGCCATAAAAAAAATTGTTATTTAATGAATTTATTCGGTAATGCCGAATGATGTTTTATTCCAAAAAGTAGCGAAAAAAAAAACATTTGGATGACAATTAAAATGAGCAACAATGGAATGTTGGTACATTCCTGGTTCAAAGATAATTGCAAAAAAAATCATGTGCATATAATTTAGAAACAGCAATGCGATGTTAATGCAATGACAAGGAAGTGAATAGGCAACTAAAGATATAACGTTGTAATGCATGCACACGAATTGAATAAGGTGAGCCAAACACTGGCTTTCTTCATCGAATCGAATATTTAAACACAAACCTATTGAGCAACAACGTAACATTTATATTCATTCGAAGATATTTTTTCGTCAAAATCGACTCCGAAAAAAAGTCGATGGGTTACAATGATAACCCAGTAAAACGGTTAATACAATTTGATTTGTGAATGTTTAACATAGTCACAGCAAACGCGTCGATCACGTTTAGATTTGATTCAAAATCTACTTAATATTCAAGACAAATCATAAGCCAATGTTGTTGTATCGCAATTTTAAATACGTTCACATGTTAATTGTCATAGTCAGATGAAAAGAGATAAAACGAGATATAAACCGATAAAAAATATTTCTTTTCTTTAAATCAAATTTACCGCTATTTGAAAACATCTTGAAATACAAAAATAGGCATCCGATGACTTCTTTGGATTGAATGCAAAGGTTTCATACACACTGAAAACGTCATCGAAAACCAGTTAGATACAAATGAAAGAAACTGGCTTTTTCTCTCCAACGACGTTTGTGTGAAATAATAGCCACATGAAATGATTACAAAAATGGCACTCTCAGACCTCTTTTATTTACAGCAACAACAAAACATTTTAGAAATGACGAAAAAATACCAATACCGTTCTACATCTTAAAATTTGTTTAATTAGACGATGAAGGCCGGCAAATTTTGCCGCGAAATTTTTGACGGTTACCATTTCGTTTGTACATTGAAATGTGGCAAAAATTCAATAGAAAGAAAAAATGTGGGTACTCGTTGGCATGTCAAAATGTTAAAATACCATATACCGCATTTGGAATTACTTTATGCGATCTAACATTTAAGTTTGAATGCAGATATTTATGTGTCAAGATCATGTCCCGTGGATCTGATTTATAGCATGATAATGTCATTTTCTATTAATAAAATTAGAATAGTATAATAAACATGAAAAAGGTAACATTAGTTGATTAATGCTAGGTTCCGTCGTCGTCCCTGTAACCAATTAAATTGGCGTGTTGTTTTTTTCATCTGAAGAATCCAAATAAATATTTGTCAAATGAAACACTACACCCAAATGACTTTACTATAAATGCCAATGTATTTGCCTTCTCGTTTCCTCCGCAGCAAACGATTTGTTAGCATTGAAACAACTCTATCATCCATATTTAGCAATTGATTTTTATAAACAAAAAACACTGTGAGTGCGCCACAGCTCATTCAGAAACAAAACAAAGGAAACCCAAACACAAGTTCAAGTTTACAAATTACATAGCAATTTTTTACGGAATATTTAACAATGAATTTTAATGCTTCGCTTTTCAATTCAATTCGGTAAATGATCACTTCGTCTACTTCGTCTCTGTTTTGTGGTGTTCTTTATTTCGTCGGTGTTAATTTACACTTTAAGTTTTATTGTTCAGCGTTAAAATGCCAAACCGATTTCCATTCCAAAAACTGTGTACACACTTGAAGAATCGCACGCATGCTGCGGTATGTGGCCAAATTGAAAAAAGGGAGAAAAGAAAGAAACAATTGTTGTAAATTAAACTTGGCATGCAGCAAAATAACCTTGGCAATGATTTTTTTTTTTTTTGTAGTTTTATTTTGTTACCACATTTTTCACGCTTTTAATCTAGAACTATTACGAATGACGCACAAGTGGACAAGATTTATTAGACACACGGCAAGTGTTAATAGGGTATAAACCATTGTATTTTGGTAATGCGACAACAATAAAAAAGACGTGAAACAGGTTTTAATTATTAACTATGTTGCTCCATGTGGCTTTATCACATTAAATGTGCAAAAATCATCAACGGATCGATACTTAAAATTTCACGTTTAAATTTTTTTTCATCAAACAAGAAACAAGTTAATATAGGTAATGAAAAAAATGAACTTGACTCACATTGGCGCTTGATGAGCTTCTTCGCTTTAAATTTTATGAAATGCCGACGAATCTCGCTCAAATCGAATTGGGTTATCGGTTGTTTTGTTTCCAGTGATTTAAACGGTTTGAGCAGATTCGCCAATCATAACTTATTATTGATTATTCGCCGAACGTTGGAAAATTTGTTCAAGTTCGATGATCTTTTTTTGAATAAGATGATAAAATGCAAATTGGATTTGCATTGAAAATGAATTTGTGTTTGTTTTCTTTAAATCTGGTCTTTGATAAAACTGAACTTGCGACATTTCGTCACTTTTTTCTCAATCTCCAGTATGATTTTGCCATCAAATGAAATAAGTTAGTTAAGAAATACTTAATGAGGCTTCCAATTAAGACTCGATGGAAATGCAATTTTTCGATTCTCTCTAAGATAACATTGGCTCGAATGCGTATTTAGGTAAATTGCTTTATAAGTGTGCTTTAAGTTGCACATGTAATTAACTTGAAATTACAATGTTTCCGTAAAATATAAAAAAAAGCATCTGTTTCTTTGGCCAGGCTCATAAATGAGCAAAGATCAATGCAAAGAGACTCGCTAAAGTTCATTGACAGCGCATAAAATGCATCGAAACATGTTTTACGACATACAATCATTTTAGACTTGAATCGGATCGAAGGTTATTCTTTTGCTTGAGTTCCGTTATGCACATTTAAAGTGCAAGTGTCAATAATTTAATGATGGAAACATTTCAACAGACCTCAGAAAAAAAGATCCAAACAAATTGCGCACTCACAATGGAAATTCTCTGTCATTTCGTGCAAGTAAGAAGACGCGACAAATTTAGTAAATAATTCACATCAATTCACAGCAAACAAAACATTCGTCAACTATCAATTTGAGTGGGATGTGTGAGTATCAATGCCAAACAAATTACATTAATAGATTGTTATTTTAGCATATCTTTTAATTCGATGCTAACGCCAATTAACAGTGACGCTAATTGAATTTGTTTTTTCCGAAGAAATTAGCGATATACAAATTTATAAGCGTCATATCTATCCTGTGGCTTGTTACGAAGAGTGGTAAGCTGTGGAGAGTCAAATTTGATTTTTATTGCAAAAAATTCCATCGGCCAGTTTCTTCAGGCTGGATTTTCTATATTTGCTAAGTGCTGCAAAACAAACTCGTTGTGCGTCTTAGCTCTCGTGATGCTTGCAACTATCGAAACAACGTCATTCAAGAAATGACTTGAGAAAAAACAACAACAATAAAATACAACTAAAAAACAATGGATTATTCCGATGCATATTTTAAGCCAACGAAAGGTGATTTCCATGTTTGACCACTTTTTAGTGGTTCCGTTTTTATTGCTTGTTTTTTTTTTCTTTGAATTTTTTTCAATGAAAGAAAAAACATCATCTCTTGTTTATCTTTTTCAAATAACCAAATGATCAATAACAAAAAATTACGTATTAGTGGAATATTTATTAACACTTATCAAAGAATTCGGTGGTAGGAAGTGCCGGTAGGCACGGGCTGCATTTTGCGGTTGAATTTCTCAATCAACCTTTGCAATTATTTGATCGGCATCAACAAAACCAGTTTTTATTTGTTCTCAGATAAACTAAAATAGCTCATGCAGACATATATGTAATGGTAATTTCCGATATCGTTCTGTGGTTCTCAGTTTAAAACATGTTTATTATGTTCGTTATAAGATGTGTTGAAAATTCTTCATATAAACACTGCTCATATCTTTCCAGTATAAATAAGTGTTGCGTTCTTCATGTGTGTGTTTTGAAATTACATATAATGAGTTGTGCAAGCGCGATTGAATCTGGCAACACTTACCGTACATAGTTGGAAACGTCAAACAATTGACAGTCCATAAAATTGTTTATTTATATGAAAAGTGATTGTAATTTCAAGCGGCAAAAGTCGATTTTAATCAAAGAAGAAAAACCCAAATGTGAATCATTCGTTCAAAGTGTTTCAAACAAGTTGGCAATTATTTGAAGCGGAAATAGTCATGGAGATAATTAAAATTGAAGGTATGTCAATGTGTATGGATGAAGTTTTTTTGCAGCGATAATGAAATAGAAAATTTCTCAATGATTTGCAGTTGACGATGTGCCCTATGGCTATGATTGTGTAATTTGTAGAGAACGATATTCGTCGCGAACCGAACGAAACGAACATTTGGAAACACATTTCGTACACAAAAAATGCAGCGATTGTGATCGATTAGTGATATTAATTGGGGATTTGGAATTTGAATTGCACCGACCCACATACTGTACGAAAGCAAGCGAAAACTATGATATCAATGACAAACATCTACAACCATTTATTGCGTTGGATAGACTGCAAGACGATGATGCAAATCCAGATGCGGTGCTTAACGAAAATAATGATACATCAAATGAACAAATTTTAGATATAGAGATATTAAAAGATGACACAGACACCGAAGATTGCGCATTGAGCATAGCCGGCGATGTAAATCCAGAAGAGAATAAAGAAATTGAAGAAGAGAACGACACACCGGAAAAACCAAAACCAAGCACAAGAAAACGAGGTCGAAAAGTAAAAAAAACGGTGAAACAAAATGAAGAGAGTACACCGAAGAAACCGCGTCGTATCACAAAAACGCGTTCAGTTAAAATGATAGCATGCACTCAGGAGGGTTGCACCGAAGAATTTAGACAACAACAAATGTTACGCAAGCACTTGAAAATGATTCATGGTATCGTTGAGAAGCACATTTGCTCAATATGGTATGTGCCAATTTTGAGCGAGAATACCAAACCAATCGATCTAGAAAAATAAAGTTTTTTCTACTCTCATTTAATTAATTTTTCAGCAACTTTTCATTTGCTGATAAATCAAATCTGAAACACCATTTGGTGACGCACACCGACCAGAAAAGGTTCGTATCGGGAGGGAAGAGACGGTCTTTAGTATTACCTATTTTAAATAGGATATTTCTCATAATTTGCGTTTACAAGGGTGATTGAAAAGTTCCAAATTATTGGATTGATGTTATTTCTAAATCCGTAGAGAACTTTTCAATAGCTTTAATAGATAGAAGAGACTCCAAAAAATACCATCAATTTCAGTTTTGGCTTTGTTGATGGATTTTTCATACAAAAATTGATATTTATATAATAGAATTACATTTTGTTGTATTCTAAGGTTGGTCTCTTCCAAGTGCTGTAACTTGTAAACTAATCAACGGATTTTGCTCAAATTATGACAGAAATTCGTGTTTTTTCTTTTAGATTCATATGTTCTTATTGTGGGAAAAGATTTCATAAGTATACTAACTTAACCGAGCATCAGAACGCCCATCTTGGTAGATCGAATATCATAGCTGGGCAGACAGGGGGATAGAATTTTTCAAAGAGCCAATGTCAAAACACTTTAGCAATAGTGGTTGCTAGGGTTTTTGGCGGCCAAATACACTGTAAAACATACCACATTACCGCTTATGAAATATTCCTGAAATTTTCAGTCTGCCCAGCTATGTTGTATATGAATATTTATTTGCATATCGTATATTTATCTTGATTATAATATGTTTCATGTTAAATTTAAAGGATTAAAGCCATACAAATGCGAAATATGTGGCAAGGATTTCGGTAGATCGAATCACAAACGACAGCATATGCGGGTAAATTGTTGATAGTTTCATGCTGTGCCGTTTCAATGTTAATCAACATCATTCTATTCTTGCAACAGGTGCACACGGGTGAAAAGCCGTATTCCTGTTTGATAAATGATTGCTCGCGAGCATATATGTTCAAAATTGACTTGAAACGTCATCAAAGATCTGTAAGTGTGCGCGTGTGTGTGTGTAATATTATCAAATCCATAATCAAAATCGTTTTATTCTTGGGACAGGTTCACGGAATCATCGATAAGACATTTCCTTGTCAAATTTGCGCGAAGGTGTTTTATGAAAATAAATATTTGACAAAACATTTATCAACGGCACACTCGTAATGAAAAAAACAGCAATAACATTCTGTATATATATAAATATATTAAGATTCATTAAATTATTATTATATTTGTATCGCATTTATTGCAAACTGATGGAAATAAATCGTGTTGATTATATCAAATTGTCCAATCATTCCGCTCGAAAATATTGCACATTGGAATCGGATCTTTTTTTCTCTTAAATTTTAACCCAGATTTTGATGAAAAATTTAATTTTTACGAAAAAAAAAACTGTCATTGCAGATCCGATTTTGCTTCAAAGGTTCATTCACTCGGTGTACGGCAATGTGGAAAAGGCGAAAAAACTAATTGAAAATAGTTTCAGCATGCGCAATAATTACGCGCACATATTCTTGAAACGTGATCCGTTGTCGATTGAATCAAAGCAAGTTTTTGAAGTTGCGTAAGTATCCATTCTCGAACAAACACATTCACAAAGCTAAACAACTAGAAATTATGCTTCCATGATTGTTCGTATGCTTTGATGCTCCATTTCGAAATGCCTATAGAAAACCGCATGCAATTATGGTCCGAGTAATTGCGTTATGAAACCAACTGGTCAGCCACACAAAACAGCGATAAACAACATTTATTCTGCATACCTGAGTGCATGCCGTGCGCTCAACTCAAACGAATAAATGCGGTTTAAACAAAGAATCATATTTACAAATGATCAAAGCATGGAAACATAATCATTTTCAGCATTTTAATCAGAATCGTTTGGATTGTTGAACAAAAAACAAAAAGAAAATGTTGACAATTTTGTTTTTTGAAATTATTTATAGCGATATGCTACCACTGCCGTATGCAACGAAAGAAAACTACAAAATCATGTTATATCGCCTAGCCAACACAGAAGCCGAAAAGGTATGTACTATAATGGTTTACAATTTTTTTTTCTGAATGAAACATAACAAAAAATGTATAAAGTAAAATATTGTGTCGCATAACAGTGACATAGTATTTTTGGTTTTCTTCATATTTCATCATCAATTTGATATACTCACACAATGTATGATTTACGATCCATCACGACACCGATTATGACGAATAAATCGTCGTCCACCGAAAACAATGCCACCATTACACGGTTAAGAAAAGAAAACGTACACATAAATTAAATTAACTCTAAAAATTTCATATTATATTGCATTCACGCGAATTGCGCTTTCAGAGACCACAATTATTATCGCTATTTTACGTTGACTTCTAACCTTTAATGACACACTCCATTGAAATCCAAAATTTTTATTACCATTACATCATTTCATGCAATGAGAATGTAATGGCAAAAAAAAAACAAAAGGATGGTAAAAAATGATGTACAGCATTCAAGTTGTGTGTTCAACATTCACTCTGCCTGTCATCTGTTTACTTTTTCTTTCTGTGAAAAAACAAAAAATTTGCAACAAATTTTGAAAGTTATAATATACGTGTGTTTAGATTTTATTGAGGAAGTTTAATCTTGCATAGTTTTAGAAACTTGAAACAAAAAAATCTTACCTAACCAGAAAAATTCAATATTTCTATGTTATATTAGTTCAATTTTACTGAAGCAATAAAGATGTTCTTCATGGTAGCCGATGTTCGTTTGATTTGCATGGATGCTAATGAACCGAATAGCGGTTGGAATGGTGAGGTACCTGTATTCGACATGAATGGCTTTAGCCTAAGACATGTTACCTGTGTGGTTTTATCGGTGTTGCGAGTCTACATGAAATACACACAAGTGAGTTCTATAGCAGCTAATAATTATGGATATTATCCAGGGGGAAATCACGTGGAAATAATTGAAGAAAAATTGGAAAAAAATTATTCAAAAAATGGAGATAGTTGAATTATTCTCATTTTTTCATCATTTCTTTTTTCAATTATTTTAATTTGATTTTCCCCTTGATATTTTCGTATAATATTCATATTCTCTTTTTTTTAGGAATGTCATCCAGTACGTCTTAGATCAATTCATGTGATCAACTGTTCCCCATATTTGGATCGTATTATGGCTATTGTTCGCCCATTCATGCGCAAAGAAGTTTCAAAATTGGCAAGTCTCCAAGCAAATTTGAATTCCTTATGGTTTTCTTTGATTAGCATCCATTAACATTTTACATCATTTGGCAAATGTTTTGAAAATATATAACGACGTTTTTAGCTAAACAAAGTCCAACTGAAGAACACACTAATTTTTTTCAACTTTTTATCACATACGTGATTTTGAAACCGGTTTCTCACTCATTTGAATATTTACCAAAAAAAATCGTAATTTATTTCGTTTGTTCATTTCATGTGAATTATAAAAAAAATTTAAACGCCAACGCGTTTTCTTCCGCATTTCAAGTCCAAGGTCACACGCACACTTCATAGACAATAAAAAAAACCGTAAATAAACTTGAATCAAATCAATAATCTCGTGCATTTCTTTTTGTTTATTTTAGCTTCATTTCCATAAACCGGATTCGGACACACTGTACAAATTCATTCCAAAAGATCTGTTGCCGGCTGAGTATGGCGGAAAGTCGGGTGAAGTGAAAGAGATTAAAAGTAAATTCGTCAAATTGTTTGACTCATACCGGTAAATGTCATTGAAGAGATTGAATATTTTTTTCGATTGAAAATGTTTTAATTTATGCATGTTACATAATTTGCTTTTGCAGAGACTATTTGCTGGACGAAAGTCGATGGAAATTAAACAGTATTAACAAAAATAACCGTGGTAGCGTAAATGTTGAACAAGAAGTGTCCGGAAACTTCAGAACATTGTGCATTGATTAGAAACGAAAAATATCGCTTTAATGTTAATAATTTGAAAATAATTTGGTTGTTAACATTTTCTCATTAAGTGTTATTTGTATTTTAAATTGTAGTTCATAAGAAGGTTTACTGAAAGAAAAAAAGAGAAAATTTCACATTTCACATTTTTCCACTTTGAGGCAATTAACTGCACAAATGTAAAATACAATTTCAAATCAACTCTACAATCATATTGCACCATTTTGAACAATTTCTTTTTTCACTTGACGCCAATTTCAATGACATTGGATTTTTACCATGTAAGTTTAGTAATGTCCTTGTGACGTGGCAAATATATTATTTTTGCAATATTTTAAAGCAATTTATCCTTAATCCGCACATTAATTCAATATGATAAGGAAATAAAATAAACGGAATGGTTGAAGTCTAACGGTATCATGTTTATTTCTATTGCATCAGTGCGTTCAATACTATATTAGACAAAGTTTGTCAAAGAAATAAAAGCTTGGTAAGCTCGGCAAGCTCGGCATTGACAAGCAACACATGTTTACATGTACACAGCAACAAGTTCAAGCAAACAGACGTTAGATTTGAGTAGAAGGACTTAAATTAAATATAATCTTCAAAAATATTTGTCACTTCCATTAGGTGCTCTGAAAAATTCTTGCAAGAAATTAATTTGGATTTAATTTTAGACCAAATTAACTCTAATGCACTCTACAAACACCTACATTTTCCGGTTATAAATTGTAGTTATTATTAGTTGTACAATAAAAACAAACAGTACATAGCTCTAGCTCTTTCATAATAATAATTGCAGCAGCGTCATAAATTTTAGTGCCTCAACATTTGTATAATTTGGTTACACGACAAAATTTCATTGAACACCAGGCCATAATTGCACTCAAATTACGTTCGACAGTACCGGAAAACCAATTGTAGTTGAATTTCTTTACATTTAAACACGGAATAGTAGAATTAGCAGACGTCAATTGGTTGAAATCAACAATTAAAAAAGTACTTCATAATTTGCACTGACGAAAGATATAGTTTACAACAAGTAAATTGAATAAAGCATTTGTAGGGGATCCAACCAAGGGATTTAAAATTCATTCGGTAGCCATCGAAATAAAATATGTGTTTGTTACTTTTGTTTGGCGCATTAAATAACAAAAAAGTTGTAAAAAGTTTGTTTCTATCTTGGAAAATAAATACAATTCCTGGCGTAGAAATCAGGAAGAAATAAGAAGTGGGGTGGTAGTGCAAATTTTGCCATAAAAGAAATATATAGACATGCCAGAGAATTAATTTTTGCTCTACATGAAATCAAAAGGTAGTATAATTATATTTCACCATACTAAATATGAACTTTTGTTTAGTAATTTCTTTTTCAATTTCCTCCGATGTTTTTTCGACACGCACACATACCGATGTAGTTCACGTGTTTTCAAAGTCAATTTCCGAATTATTTGCTAAAATGCCGGTGAAGCCAGTTCGTTGAAATGAAAATGATAATGGTTTTTCAGAAAGAAAAAAAAATCTTTCTCAATAATAGAATCTCACGAGACCGATTTCGTTTCCACTATCACGATTTCAATCAACAACCGTCCCCATTTCATTCTTATATTATATGGGTTCAAATGATTCTCGTAAAATTGTTTCGCAATGGTTACATTTATTTTCCAATATTTCGTAAGAAGCTTTTCCTGTCCAAAATATCCACGTGATTAATGGTGCCTGCTGAAGAGTAAATCTTGAAAGGTAAAATCATAAAATATATACAAAATGCTTGCAAATTGCACAGCAAAGCGAAAACATTCGGAAACCAAATCGTTGTGGTATTAATGTGTTTGATTTCACTAATCTTCCATCTAAATTCATCGAAGTAAAGTCATGAAAATAAAATCGATGCATTTTATGCTATCAATGATAGCCATGCCATTTTATTTGTTCGGTTCAAAATAAAATCCAACATTCAATAGCATTTCAATCAATACAAATACGAAGTAAAATTAGTTTGCATGACTTCAATGTATTGTATTCTACTTTTCACTCGAACAATTATCCACATGAGAGACACATTTCACCGATTCAAGTCAAAATAAGAAAAATATAAAAAATAAAATTAAAATGCTGAAACTGACACATTCGATATTAAAATTTCATTCATTCTTTTTTTTGTCGCTTGCATTTCTTCGACTTTCAGTCATCAAATTAATTTGGACAACAATGAAAAACAAATAAAAATTGATACAAAATTATGCCCATCCACACATAAAGTCTGGTAATATATTTGTGATATAAATGTATAAGAAACAAAACTGGAATTGATCCAATGAAGGCCGAACACAAGCGAATCCGTGCAGTGTGTGTGTGTGTGTCTGTGCCAACAATTCACCGCGATAAGGACGACGAAGTGTTATGTTCTGTGGAAACAAGTAAATACCATTTGAAGCAACATGTTGAAGGGGAAACTGAGCAGTGGCACACGTTTACGTTCAGTGCACACACAATTTTCGCAAAGAGAATTTCAAAAAAATTGGATGTTGGTTGCGTGTCTGTATATGCGGGACTAAAAGACGCACCAATATCCATGTGTGTGCATGTGTTTGTGCACGCGCGAGTAATAGAAAAAAAGCTTTGATTCCAAACAAATATTATGTATTTATCGTCGAATCACTTTCCATTGAAGCTCAGTTCGAAGCGAGAATTGAACGTGAGAGGAGAGATTTTAACGGGATCACAGCAAATCCATAGCAACATTTTCACATTTATTACGTATTCACATCAACAATTGATTTACAAATTATCGGTTATTGTGCAGTGAACAACAACAACAACACCAAAATTTACTATTCCCTTGTGTAAATTTCAAATTTTAGCTATTGGAATACCGTTCGGAAAACAAAAGAATACACATTTACGTTTCAAAGTGAATACCGGTCGATGTTATCTATTATAAATTTTTTGTTCTAAAATGAGATTTTATTCAATATCTCGACCACGGACATAAAATTTAAAATACATAGTGATTCAGTGCAATTTTTCAATCACCTTTGTTGAACCTTGCACATATCATTCTTAATATCGGGATCTTGGTGAAGTAAAAAAAAAACGATATAAAAAGACATTGTTGCAAGTCGTCGTATGCAGTGAACGACCTTAATTAAAGAGTCAACAATGGCAAATCAACCAAGTTGATACTCACAAATCCATTTGCGGGCATTTACGGACTGTGTGGTAGTTACTTCTGTTCTGTACAATTCGAAAGACAAAAAAAAGCATCCGTTCGTGTTTGTATGTATGTACGATAAGTAAGACACAAGTTTTTAGTTGCAAATCTTCATCATTTCACTTTTTTTTGTTGTCGTTCATTTTTGAGCTGTTTTTGTGTATGTTTTCGAAAGAGATTCTTTCGAGTCTTGGGACGCTTCAATTTATGTGGGTATAAGTCAAATAAGTCACATACGAAAACCAAATTTATTAAATTCCAAGTTTAAAATCGTCGAAAGACGATGTCAGAATCGCAAAATGCGTTACTTTCCTTTGCACTCTCGTACATTTGATGAAATCCACCGAAATCAAACTTTGTCTTGCCCGTCCCTGAAATATTGCGAACCATTTATTTTATCCTCGAAATATTTTCTAACTCAAGTGATATACCAAAAACAATCTTGTTCAGACATACAACATTTAACATTCAGCGAAAATGCGTGAATATGCTTGGATTTTGTGGCGGATGATAATTTCCATTCAGTATTTGTGCGATGCAATGAAATTCATGTAACATGGAAAGTGAATTAAATATCGCCTACTTTAATCTGTTTGGAGATGAGTGCAAACAAAAGAATTATGTGATTTATTTATGACGATAAATGCGATTTGGCAAATCTTCCAAATTGAATAACCGCTTTTTTCGCTGCTATCATTTTGTAAAATGTATGCAAAGAAAAAACGAATGATCTCAATGAACCTTACGATACTCAGTGTACTCGATGTAAATAAGAAATGTTCAGTTATTGGTTGGTCGGATGATAAATGGCGATTTTCCGTTTGTAAAATACATAACACTCTTGTCTCATATAAAAACCATTTTAGATTGATTTTCCACAACAACAACAACGGCAAAAAATAACACCAGCAGCAAAACATATAAACATACGCACCATTGATTGTACATATACAACGTTTCATTCGCAGATTGTTTGTGAATTTTATGCTTTTTTACGTGCTGCAAACGTGCTGTGGGACCATCGTATTATTGAATATTTGATTTGTTTGTAAGACACATTGAATCATTTGGTTGACCTAAAATCTTCAATTCCCTGATATTTCCTTGGGCTAGTGGTATACGTATTACGTATATCACTATATTTCTCTCAATCTAATAATTGCTCGACGTGTATCGATGGAATTCAACCATTAATTCTTCACATTCGATTCAACTGAATTCGAGCAAAGTTGCGGAAAGATACATGCACCCAAACCAAACATGATGAATAAGACCGTAAGCTCAAGTGAATATCATATACCACATTCAATGAAAATTTAATCGTCTTTGCAAAACCATTGAGTAAATTAAGAAATGTTCGATTCTGCATCACTTCGCTAATGGATTAACTCGCACAAAATCAAATAGAATAGAAAGCACGTAATTTAAAGTTTCTGAGTTGATTTTTTTTTCTCTCTCTATCTCTCGTTCGCTTCTGTTCATTGAACGAAATAAAGGGAAAATGATGGAAAAAAATGGCACAAATCTTTTGCAAGTTAAATTGCTTTCAAGATTTGAAGAAGTTGGATCGTAATTACATTTGTTCATTCAACCTCACACTTTTTGTATGATATTTTCTCAATAATAATAATAATGACACTGGATATTGAGAGATTGAGAATGAGATTATCAACCAAAGCAATTCAGTTGTTGTTAATATACGAACCATAACGAATAATTCTATTGTCAATTATATTTCCGATGAATACACTGAATAAAACCCAAATCAAATATTTTTATTTTCGCCAAAAAAGAATTTGCCACTTTCTGTAGACAGCGAACGAAAAGGGAGAAAACAACTGAAAACAAATAACCCCCCACCAAAAAAACATTGCCAAAAATAACGAATAAAAGAATATGTAACAGTGTGTGACGTTAAGAGTTAGCTCCACAAAATATAGATGTATATGTAGAATTGTAGATACTGTCGCATCCTCAAAAGATGTTCACAATGACTTCATTCGTGCGCCCACATTTCGGTGGCAAAAGTTTCATATAGCCAGACACACTTGAAACCCTCATCCCCAGACCCAAAAAAAAAAAAAGAAAAAAAAAATAGAAGACAGCGTACATTCACTCGAAGAGAATACATTTGCAAGAGGTAGCGCGATCGTGTTTGTTGATAACAGGGGATTAATGATAAGAAAATATATTTACTCCTCACCAATTCAATGCTGTCATCAGTCAATGTGGTCTTCTTTTTACATAGGTATATATATTCGCTTTGTTGGTTGACTAATGAAAATATGATTCAAAATACATACATAAATATACATGGTGTCTCCAGCCAAGAGCAGAATATCATATCATATCATATTTCGTGAAGAATGAAAAAGAATAAATAAAAAAAACTTCGAGCAAACAAACCGAGTAGAAATCCCTTTTCAATTGAAAACCTATTGTTGTTCGATACACGAAAATTCCTCCTTTTTATGCTGCGGTTTTTCATTCAATGTTTGCAACATTTTCATCTCAATACACAAATCGCATGGAAATTTCTGTTCATCATTTTCATCGGCCACCGCAACAGGGTTCTCGGTGTTTTGGCGGTTTTAGTCACATAAATTAAGTGTGGACCCAAGGAGACGTCCAACGCCAAAGATGTATTTACTTTACATTTCACCTAACGACTACGGTTGACCTTTTTCTACTTCGTTGTCAAGTAATTTTCCAGTGGTCAATGATAAAACTAAACATTAACCGAAAAAAACTCAAACATTTACCAAATGGCTGAGGTTAAGCAGCGTCACATTTTCCAGTGCTATATCAATTTTTCAGTGTTTCAGTTTTCATTGTTTTCATTGCTGGAAACTTTTTTTTTTCACCACAATAATAACTGAGTTGAGTAAATAGACGAGGGAGAGAAACGAAAAAAAAATTGCGGCACAACTAAATTGAATTCATCGCAAATGAACAAACAAATGACACGCTAATGAACTCACTTTGCATAAAAGTGGTTAAATTGTTTATAAAACCTTTTTTTCTGAGCTTATAATCTGATTCGAATTTTAAAGGAACGCCGAGAAAGAGAGACAAAGAAAAACAGTGTCATCAATAGAATGTGAAAATAATTCTTTGTTCGATCAGGGTTTTCTATTTTCAGAGATTAAAATTGTCCCGTGGCACCCGAATGGCAAATAGACTTTTAAATTAATGACAACCATCTGAAAATGGTAGTCAATATCAGTCTGTGCTGTGATAATTTGCCATGATTCCAAGTTCGTTCACACAAATGTTCAATTTTAAACAATGGCGCAGCAAAAGG
>NW_022201606.1:1635408-1667159 GCF_009176525.2 Contarinia nasturtii
CATAGTATTGGGCCAATTGATAGTTCATTAAACCAAATGGCGGTTATTTTACTAACAACAAAGAGGCTACGGCTCGGAACGCAACTCAGAAATAAATTTATTGGAAAAACCTTTTTGCATATTTTCTTAATCCCTTGTCGGATATATGTATGACATGGGACGGATAGATATAAAACGAAGCTAATGTATGTTTTATGCTTATATGGTTTGCATATTCAACACGCTAAATGTGTGTATTTTTTGTTCGCTTTGATAGCATAAATCGATATCTTGTTTATGTCTGCTTGACTTGATTATAAACATTGCTCTCTATTTTGAACCAAACCAAATGCTTGTTGACACATAATGCTTTGCTTTTTGCATTTTTCCCCCAGTATTTAATTCATGGCTGCTAATAATATACACCGAATTTTGAAGTGGCTGAGTGTGGTAGCACAACATCGTTCGCTTATTGATTTTTTTTTCTTCATGAAAGTGAAATGAGTTTGAGGAGATGTTCAAAAAAATCCACGGTTTCACTATTGTACAGAGTCCAAAAAGGAACATACAATACGTTACTTCATGCAACGCACATCCAGCCAGCCGATTCAGTCTGTAGCTCTTTAGAAGCCATGGATTAAACATTGAGCTTTTGTTTAAATCCACACATGCAAGATGGTACGATTACGGATTTTTCTTTTTTTTATGTTATTTTCACATCGACTGCGAACACATCTGCGTGGACATTTTTTTTGTTGTTGTTAGATTATTTTGAAGACAATATAGTGTGCACACATTTTACTCCGCAGTTGATCGTCCTTTATTGACCCATAGATAGATACTATTACATCAAAATTGCGCTTGTGCTTTACATTTTACTTTTCGTTTTATCAACATTCAACCCCGAAAAATAATTGAGTGCCTTAAAAGCATGCCAAATAAAAACACCTCTTTCCACAATGAGGTTAGTCCTCGAGCAAACTTAGATTAATAAAATGTTTTCTCTGTTCTTTAAAAGAAAACGTAAAATGTTTCGAGAGAAATTCTCTTGAACTTTGGCATAACTTGGCTCCGGTTTTTTTGGTGCCCGAGTTAATAGCAAATACTTATCCCAGAACCAACTGGATGCATTACGACATCTATTTTCTTCCCTTTCTATTTGAAGAGAACAGCGTGCGTGTTGTTCAGTAAATATTTGTCATGTGTAGAAAATGAAACCGATTCAATTTAACAGACATGAATATTCGGGTGAAACAAAAACAGTGCTAAACATAAAAAAGGGAGAAAAGAAATATCGTTCCAAGCAATCAAACAGCGCAGCGTACGGTATAAAATATTTTCCATGCAGACATGAATGTTGCAATTTGAATTGCGTGCTGCCAAATTCCGATGAAAATAACTTTTATTTGAAATATGCAAAATGCGAAGGCGGCGAAGCTGATATATTGAATAATTATTATTTCAGTAAATAGACATTTTATAAGATTCATGCTAATTAAATAAAAAATAAGTTGGTAGACTGAAATGCTAGAAAACGCGAGGAAAAAAACTCAATTTATCGGAAACTGTTACCATGCCGATGCACGAGCAAAGCGTGATGAACCCTCATTGTTGTCAGATTTTTCGTGTTTTTAAATTTGCGAATTCTATTCTGGGTTTGGCATTAATGTGGCGTATATTACATTTATATGCATAATGACGAGAAAAATGCGGAAAAATAAACGCAAACGCATTCATAACATCCGGAGAATGAAATTCTAACTGGATGTTTGGCCAATATAACGTTGCCATTATTTGTTATTTCCAAAAGAGAAACAAATGGGGTTTCGTTCACCATAGTGACATGCAGAAATTGATGCCTTTTCATTTATTTATATTGCGTCAAGGTTGATCATATACTGTTTTACGGATTTACCTGTAATTTGGTAAAACGACAAACATTCAAACATTCATTATCTGCAGAAAATAACTCGATCGAATAACGGTTAATTTCATTAGAGCGAATAGAAGCACAGAGTGCTAATCCACTTTGTTTAAGTTTGAAGCATAAATCATTTGGACATTCGAATGTTTGAATCGTAACGAAACGAGAAATTGTAAGGGATACTTCTAGATGATTCTCGCCAACAGCCGTAACCCAGTAATGTTTACTTTTATTAGGAAATTATATTAATATCCTCATTAAATGGCTTCACAGCGATGTTTTTATGTTGAAATTCAGCAAAATTCGCATGAAAACTAAATCTGTATTTGGCATGTTGAGAAACTTTCTCTTACATCGATCGAGTTGAAAAACTATAAGTTTTGATACAGATGCCATAAAAAGAACAACAGTGTAAGAGTATGGCAGAAAATTGAAGTGTTTTCGTTTTTCATATTTCATTGGAATATTATGAGTTGAGCATTTCAGAAATGTTTGGTACCTCAAGTAAGCGCTTCAATTGAAGAGTATAGATAACCGCTATATTTTCCATTGCGAACGCAATGTTTATTTAATAACTTTCAAGCACACATTTAAGTATCCTCGGTGGACGTTTCATCGTTGTCTTTGCTTATTTAGTCATAACGGCTAACGAAAACAAGGCGAATAAACTTTTATTATTGATGATGATGAAAAAAAATGCAAACAACTCAAATTTAATTCAATTAAGTTGCTTCCATGGTACCACACACTTTTTTTCGCTAACCATTCCATTTTACGAACATTAGATAATCAAAAGGGTGTTTCAAATGGAACTTCCCTTCGAATTTTTTTTTCAAATTCATATATTTTTCAAGCGAATTACCGCAGGCATGTGAATGTTTTTTATGCCTCGACGCTATTCCTGTAAAAGGTAAATCGTTAGAAAAATGCAGCACATTTCTCAACGGAGACATTATAATCATTCACACAACCTGCGAAAATTTGAATTTATTTAAATTACAGCCGTTTAGCAATGGACTAATTCTGTACATGTCTAAGCGTTGGCTTGATAATAGATTAACCGCGAGTGGAGTAGCTAAACATTGGATGCATAATATATACTTGCCCTGAAACCACTATATGCCAAATATTCCCAAGCGACAAACACTTCGATCAAACCATGCGCTAACTAATTTCAAAGTGATCGAGTTCTTATCAACTTTCAAATTGATTTGAAACTTTTAATGCAGTCACTCTGGTTTTCCAAGTTCAATAGCTTCTTTCATAATTGATTAATTGAACGTTTGACTAATGATTGATTTGTGTTGAAATTTTCATGAAATCTGATTTAAGATTAAAAAAAATGTTTCTACTCGAAGTAATTCAATATTTAGCGCAGTCATGGCAACAAACCAAAATATTCCATGCAACAGAAAAGTCGACTCAAGGGAATGTTTCTTTTTCAAAAAATGATACTGACTGTAAAACGAGCTTTGTACCTAGCTATGAAAAAGAAATGAACCCTCACTTGAACACTTGAAATGGAAACAGTGACATTAGTTGGGTTTAAAATGTCCACACTTTCAGACAGTGTGAATTGAGAATGATAAATCTAGCAGATATAACACCAAATGGATTACCTATGAATATATTCTTCTTCTCTTATTTGATTCTGCAGTTTCGGAATTCTTTGTTCTGTTATTGCCGTGTCCGTTCTTTGCCTGTAAGCATGTCTACCTTTCATTCATTCGAATAGAATGTGACAAGGAAAGTCATCATTGATGACCAAACATGACCGTTTCGGTGTTTTATTAGAAATGAAAATGCCAGCGTTGTCCTCTCTCTTTCTTTCCATCTGTATCTAATGTCATTGTCAGTCTACATTGTATACCATTTGAAATCTACTCTAATTAGATCAAAACATAATATGCAACGTGAGCTAGCTCCCAAAGGTTTTTAGTATTTTATGTATCTATATGCTATCTCTGATTCGGTTCGTTGGTGGCGACAGCAGAGCTGTTATCACAAACTAATGTGTAATACAAGAAAAAATGTGTGAAAATGTGTTAGAAAAAAGATATCGAACGAAAGTTCATTGTATGGTGAGTCGTGCGTGTGCAAACACTTTTCAAAGCGTTTCATCATAATGCGATGTGTTCAATGTTAGAATTGGGGTATTTCCGTTTATATAAATTTAGTTCTGTGCTTCGGCTGTATGTTTTGTGACTTTTGTAGGCAATCATCATCTCGTGAGTGAATTTGTTGAGGACCGAAATACCTGGCCAACGAAGATTGTCGTATCAATTACGCACTATGCGTCTGATGGGATACATAAAATGTAAACGTCTACGAAGTTTTCAGTTCTATCTTTTGTCCATATTCGTACAATAATAGTCACCCCCATAACAACGTAAAAAGTATTCCACGAAAAACTTGCAAAGTCATCCACAATTAAATACGAAATTTTCGGACCAGCTTTCCAAACTTTGCCATCATGCGTAAATATTTGGAATTGAAAAGAAGGGAATTTCGAGGAAATCAGGATATGCGACCAGCAAAAAAAAAGTGTTTAACTCGCTTTTCACGTGCGTTGTACCTTTTTATTCCATAAACCAAATTGCTGTGAAATAAGCCTGCAATTTCCCAACTGTAAAAACATTTTTCTTCGTTAAAACTTTTTATATGCGTGAAACGTTCTCAATTCAGATTTTCGGTCGTAAATTCCGCATTTCGTATATATACCCTGCATATATGGAGTTTTGTCATACATGATAATATGTGCACAGTGTACACACCTCGACAATAAATTTAATGGCAATACTTACTGAACGAACTTATGATTGCCACTCATAAAATACTGAACGCTTATTTCTTTTTACAACTTTACGTAAAAATATGCGAGTAAAAATGCCAGTATGTGTATGCATATCAGTTGATTAGTATAACACTGGAACTGGCGCTACGATACTTATGTAAGTTTTGAAAACATCTGTTTTCGCTGCTAAAACAATTTCGCATAAATTTAAACGTCATTTTTGCCATTTTGAGTAAATTTCGTGCAACATTTCAAAAACAATGAACATTTCGTATTCGCATAGCACTGGTCGTTTGCCAGATGCGGCCAATAAAATAGAATAATCGCAGTAGTCGCTGGAGAAATAAATACAAATGCTTAACATTACAGTCAATGTGACTTATGCATTTGATAACCTATCTATGAAACAAAATTTCGCATTATGAATTTGAGATAGCAGAGCTTCTTATCTTATTTTATTTGAAAAAGGACGCGATTTTCTGCAACCATTGCCGCAATAAATTTGTCAAATTCTTGGATTATTAGTCATTTGTAACAATTCATATGAATTATTTGCATTGAAACGGAGCTTATTGATTTATATGTCTGTGGCTGAACATAAATGGAAATTCGCAGAAAATGCTCAAATTTTATTTCAATCAGAGCAAAACTGGCAAGCATGCATATGGCATTCATACAAATTTTACCGAATCAATTTTAATTTGGCTGAATTAAATTCAGCGGATAATCTGATATGCACATTTTTGAAATGATTCAAATATTTCGAATGTTATTTTTCCACCGAATAAATTTCACTTAATTCAATTTGCTTTTATTTCGACACGGCAATTTGTTTCCTTTAAAAATAATAATGATCGATGAAATGCGCGGTGGAAATTCGTTCTACACCATATTTTCTCCAAAAAAAAACAGTAATTCATTTCATTTCGTTCATTTTTACTGCCAAACTCGAGCTAGAAATGAAAATTGTGCGAATGTTATTTTGTACAAATGTAGCAAAAAACATGAAAACTTCGTTGTGATTCTGACGGGTGAAATGACTTTTGTGTACATTTATTTCATTTTTTCGTGTTTGATTTGTATAAATCAGTGGAGCTGCGAGTATGATTCCAGCAAAGATAGATTATGACGCAAAATAGAAAACGACGCGGCAATGTTATGTGGAACTTTGTTCTCCTTCAAGATTTATCTATATAAAATGAACAGATATGAATATGGAATATAGCATTAAAGCCTTTTCAAGTAGTTGATGTGCGAGCTTGAAATCATTACCATGCACAAAATCAGGATTTATTCACGAACATCTTCAACAAACTTCTGCATACGGCATACGGCGCAATTATGACGGCAAGAATATGCAAAAATGCTTTTACCAAATCTCATAATATATACAATATTCAACTATTTTACGAGTAGGTAAACATTGGGTAAATGCAATTTTTTTCGTGTTCAACAAAAACAAAATGAAAGTTGTTGAAATGCATTTTAATATTTAATTATGATTGATGTTGCATTTATTCCACTGGGACTTTATGTTCTGAAAGTAATTCGCGGAATTTTTTTTTATTTTCATTTCGACAGAACCAACGAAAGCTTTTTAAATCAACATTAAGCACATAATTGGTGAGAAAAAAAAAGAGATTCATTGACATACCGAAAATTGTTTGCGTCAATGGCTTGTAGTCGATCTCCACCGGCAAGTCCTCGCGCTCCGAAAATTCAACAGCAAATTTGGGACGATTGTGCAACACCACCAGTCGGCCTATTCGACCCGAATAAATTAAGAAAATCAACGCGAGATTCACCAAAGTCGAGAAGTATCCACAGCTCATCACAAGATGACTCACCGAAATTATATCGGTATATTTTTGTGCAAATCCAATCGTGACATTTGCAAAACAAGGTATTATTATGTTTATGGTTAATCTGTTTGTTTGCAGGGATCAAAGAAGCCCAAAATCACCGCAAAAATTTACCTATGGTCCGAAAGTGGCAGAGCCACAGTATTTTAGTCTCGAAGAGCCGCCGCGCAGTCCAAAAATAACATATTCAACACCATCGCCGACATCCAGTAAAATGGCTGACATTTCTGGAAATGTATCACCGTCTAGCGGTTATTTTGAACAACGCAGTCCCAAATATTTATCGCATCAATCATCACCACGAAAATTCGTGTTCGATGCGGTCAGTCCCCGGCGCGAATCTATCGGTAAATCAAAGTTTTCATGCGAAATCATACAAGCGTAACGCAAAGCAAAAAGAAAACAAAAAAAAAAAGCTAATGTTCTTTCATTCCAAATAAAACCCTTAGAATGCATTGGTTTCCATTAATTATTTGCAATTTTCTTGTTTTTCTGCTCGGCTGTTTGCGAAAGGGACACATTTATTTTTGATAAATTAATGCGAAGATATTTGAATAAGCAGTATAATGATTTGGTAATATTTATAAAAGAAAACCCCAGTGTCACTTGCGCAATGCGATACTTATTGCTTAATGCCGTGTCACATTGAGGCGTGGGCTGCATTTCACAATGAATTTTTAATAATGTTACCTCATTTGATATTTCGTTGCTTTTGTAGAATATGCTTATGTTTTATCGTTGTATATTTTCACTGTAAAATCACCGACCCGAATAATTGTCAACAAACTGATTAGATACTACCAAATCCATAGATTATATCATTTAAACATGGTAAATTGGTTTTCATATGCTTTGATTTTCAATCTTTTGCACATTGTATTTTGCAGCTAGTAAATCTGGATTTAGTGTAGCCAAACCGAATGATGTTGTCGATATGCATGAATTTGACACAACCCCACCAAATTCACCATACAAATTTCCATCGTCGATGTCACATTCGATTAAGCTTAAGCGTCAATCGTCATTGCACTATAAGAGATCACAACAATACCATCAACCACAACAGCATTCCCATAGACAATCGCCAAATTTCGATTTGATAAAACAATCGTCCGATCCACTGCATTCGACTTTTGTTACAGATTTTCCTAGCAATGTGCGCAAACAACAACAACAACAACAAAAACAGATAGCAGCACCACCACCATCACAACAACTGCAGCATCAGCACCAACAACAACAACACCAACAACAACAACAGCGACGACAGTCAATATCAAATGAGGCATCGTCTGAAATAAGCGCGGCAACAACAGCATTATGCTGCGAAAGTACAACCACCACCGACACCAGTCGACAAAGTAGTTCCGATTGGCGACGTCAAGCTATGCATATCACTTCCAATCCAAACTACCAGGTGAATAAACATATTCTCCCCAACATCTCTGTCACTGTCATCGCACCACGCAATATTCACTTTAGTTTAATTGCACTTATTGTTTCAACAAAAAGAAACATAATTAAAAATTTATGTAACAAATTGCCTTTCCTGCTCTAGAATTGACTCTCCTTCTCTCCTCTCTCCTCTCCCTTTGCCTTCTCTTACACTCTGCAACTCGAATCCATGCGACGAAAAATCGAGAAAGAGAATAAATATGCAGATTGCAGACACTGCTCATATTCTACAATAGATGAATGAAATAGCGAGTCTTACACTCTATCATATATACATACTACTTTTTTTCCTTGCATCGGTGATTGCGAATGGCTTTTATGCGATATGCAATGTATATATTTCCATTAAATATCCATTTTTCTGACGTACGTTCGCACGTCTGTTCGGCTCATTCGTTCGCCGCCTTTGCAATATGCTATATTATATTTCACAGAATTTTGATATATACGGTATGTATTTGTGTATGCTTTTCATGCTTTTTATGTAGGCTTTGCACACTTCGCATTCGACATTGGATCGAACATGCTCAGATAGTGTAATGATGTCTTCGTGCTGTCGAAAATCAACAAGTGACCTAACTTCCGTGACTGAGAGCAACATTGGGGCACCTGTAGCATCACACCATCGTCGTCGCGGAAGTTCAAAAGTAAGCCTTCATTTGTTTCATTCACATTCACATTCTATGAACGAAATAAACGTACAAACGCACAAATCCAAAAGCAAATTAACCATAACGGATAACGATACATACAATACATACACACGCGCACACGCATGGCATTGTACACGACTGTATCGTAATGTGCCTATTTTACATGGAAGGAAATACGGCACACACGCGCGCCACTTTTATTGTCGTCGAAAATACAGGTATTATTGCTTTGATGTGTAATGTATAAACGACAATTGTATACTCTCGACATACATTTGGTATTCAAAAGGAAACCCCAAATGAATCTCTGTGTGTGCGTTGCACCACATAAACACATTCATTAAAAGCCAATGAGAAAAATAATTGAAAATGATTTCATTTAATCTTGCGTCTATTACATAACTGTATAACGATTTATTTAATCTAACCAAACAGCGTGTTTCATTTTTCATTTAAATTTATATTTATATATTTTTCTTGTCGTGCGATGCGCGATATGCGTATGTACGTAGGGAGGCCTAGCGCTTTTAGCAAGTCGTCGTAATTCGCGCGATTCCATTAAAAGTGCTGCGTCAAATTCATCATTATTCTCAAACGAAGATGTTGGACCTTTGGCTTTTCAAGCTTCGGCGAGAGGACGTCAACGAAGGACATCAAATTTTCTGGAATTACCTGGTAATTATTACATTTTATCTTATATTCAATTAGCGACGATTAAACCTTTTTCATTAAATTTTCTTTTTGCTTGATGCATCGTAATTGGCAACCAATCCAATTTTTTCAAATAATTGAACATTTTTTTCTGCTTTTCTTAAAAATATATTTTTTTCACGACATTTTAGTCAGTTTAGTGGTGAAGGTTATTGCATTACGTACACTATATCCATTTCAGTTTTACTGAATTTGTGAATTTTTCATGCAAAATGAATTAAGGATGGAAATTACATTCCGACCTTTTGACCTCATTTCCTCATTTTAAATTAATATCTTTTGCATCAAAGACAAGCTGCTTTTTTCCCACTCATCTTGCACGACTTCATTTCTGAGAGTAAAATAACGACGGTTGAAGTTGACCACCACTTACAGTTGAGTCCATTGAATACACTGACGATTGCAACCACGATTAAATTAATGTAAAACAAAATACAAATTAACCTACGTACGCGCTGTATCGATTCTATAGCATATATATGCTATAGCGACTCTTTTTTTGCGAAACGTTAAAATTCTGAGAATCAGTTGGAAAAGAAAACAAACATACACACACTCAAACGAACTCTGCCATTTTTTTTGTTGTTGAACATCCTTGCTATGTATTTGCGCATTTGATGTAGCATTCTCTCATTCTCAAGGCAAAATTGTCGATTTATTAACATGGAATGTGCCATTACTAACTATTCAAATGCGATACGAGCTCTGAATTAATAACCAAATTCCACGAATGACATTCTACTAATGCAAATAGCTAAATAATTCCAAAAATATGTTTAATGTTAAATTCACATAAAATGTACTCTGTAGCATCGTTATCGTTGCAAAAACTTCTAAATTGAAAATTCTTTCGTGTGATGAATAGAATTGTGGTGAAAGTGTGGGAGAGAACGCGCGCAAGCCAATCAAAAGAAACGCATTCATTCCTATGAATGTGAAAGTCAAAGCATATATTTTATTCTTGCTGTATGCTTAGTAGCAATTTTGTAGAACTTAAATAGGCATTATTATCCGTACACTATTTTTGAGTCTGCATTTACCAATTTGTATGTGACAATGCAAAGTTGCGGATATAAGAAGAGAACAAGTCAAAAATTTTGAAAATATTAAAAGTTTCAACAGAAAACAATAAGAGCAAAACGGTGTTTGCCGCACTTATATATTTGATCGGCATTCTGTTATCCATGAATTGCGTCTAAAATTCACATTAAAACGGCACGGGAAAAAAAGCACTCGCAAATTTGTGAGCGTAACATTGAATTTTTGAATAATGTGACCTGTAATCAAGCGCAGAAATGGTTGCTTCGTAAGAATTGCCGCAATAAAAGTTTCTCGTTTTTATTTATATACATATATCGACAAGAAAAATGCTGATAACAAAAGTACGAATATCGTTTGACGTGGGCGCCGAAAGGAATTTGCATTAGTGAAAATAAACGTTTCTTTGTTGTTTTTTTTATTTACTTTGAACTTTTTTTTCAACCAATTCTCTCATGCCCCTCAGTGCACCGTTTCTTGGTGAGGTGGTGCGCTTCGATCGAACAAACAAGTGCTAAGCAAATCATTCAGGAATTAAGTGAGAAGCAGCAAAAACAAAGTGATAGCATACCGTGACTGAATATTAATGAAAGCGATAAATCACTGGAAAAATGATTGAAATGGAGAAGTGGAAAGTTGTCGGGATAAAGCATCTGCTACATTTTCAATTTAAAATGAACGAATCAACAAGAACACCAATCAACAGCCTCTCCTTCTCTCTACCTCAAGCTGCCTCAAAGAAATCGATTATTTTGCGTCGATTATTGCCAAATACATTTTACATTAGACATTCGCCAAGTTTTATGAGTAAAAACACAAATTAAAACATTTAACAACTGTCTTCAAATTCAAAAGAAGAATAAAACAAAGTTTTTCTTCATTTCTTCGTTTTCGTCTACTCCATCTGTGTAAATCATTGTTACTTCTTCTGTTATTGCCTTTGTACCCTGGTTAGTTGTGCAACAACTTTTACCAAAGCTTTCTCTCTCACGACCGTTTATCCTTGCGTGACGGCCATTCGCCACTCATTCGTAGTGATTCAAAGAAATCGTTTTGTTTGCATTGAAGAAAAAAAAGGGGGAGCCGAAGAAATTTCGATCGAATGTAAGTGGGTTTTTTGTTGCTGGTATTGTATGGACATGAGATTTTCGGTCGAAAGTTAGCAACCGCGCTATGAAAACTCAGCAGAGATCAATAAATCATTTTTTTAAGCTTTTAGAGACACATTCAGCGCTATATATTATATATATATTCCATTAAAAATGGGACTATACAACACACTGTGGCACGCAATTCTAAGCATTCTAAAGCATTTTATACGGAAACTAAAGACGAAAGAAAAAGATTTGAAAAAGAAGTGTGAAAATATTGTGGCTTGTGAATGAAGAGAGCCGATATGTTATATGTGCAATAAATCATTCCCATACAAACGAAGACTCTGTGTCACAAAGAAAGGGAAAGAAAAAAAAGAATCGTTACTCAAACAAAAAATATGCTGCACAAGCAACCCGAATGTTGTAATATTTGATTTTTCTATTCACTTTTATGGTTGTTTGCAATCTTCTATTCAAACAATTACGAGATTTTCTCATTGCGGATGATTTTCCATTTAATTTTCTGGGAAAAAAAATGCTTTTACGTTACCAAGATACTGTAATACCTCATCGAAATGCATACCAAACGATATTTCATACTTGTTGCGTCGTTTATATCGCTTATAACTGTATGCCGGTTAGATTTGAGCTGTTTTCTCCTTTTATCTTGATGTTTTTTTTTCTTTTTCATTCTTAGAAGACAAACATTTACAACGAATCAAATTTAATAAAATTCTACGCAGCATATTTCTTCAATCAGTAATTGCTTTTGCATAAATACATTTCAAGGGATGATTTTTGAATTTTTTTTTATTACTGTTAATGTCGCACACGTATTATCCACATGGAAAATGTTGTTCGTTGAAATTGCAAAATTTGGTTTATCTTTAAATTTATCTTGAACATTTTAATAGTAAATATCGTTAAATTTTTATTTACTTTAGTTCCTGATCATCAGCGTCCTCGTGTTTGCTCTTTGCCCGATCGCCCGTACAATCCTCGGCAAAGTGATGACCTGTACCGGTTGCGCACATTTTCCATATCAAAAGGAACCGTTGTCAATTGTGGGGATTCAATCATCAGTCGACGGTCTCGCAGTAATACCTCGGTCAATTCAACAACTAGTCGGTGAGTTAAACAATCATCAAACAAACAGATTGTGAAGAGAGAAAAGGAAAGATTGTCAAATCCTTATGGTTGTCTTATCTAAATCCTTATCCTCAATTCAAGAAGTGTTTTTGAATGATAAGAACCTTTTCATACATCAAATGCTCAACACTTGAATCACATGCGTACTTATGTGCATACACATTTTCGATTGAATTCTCAACACTCAAAACCTATGTCAATATTTACCCTTTTTCCCCCCGTCTATTAGTATCTATCAGGAAATAATTTATACAAAGCTAATGTGTTGGAATTTTCGAATTTCATGCATATTTCAATAAAATTGCTATCGGCTATTTCCGTTACCTGAAATTGAAAAGTGACGGAAATGATTTTATGCTAGCATTAACATGAATTGAATAATTTCACATTTCGGATATAACTTATGCCGTTTCATGTAGCAAAAACCGAACCGTATTTGAACCAATATAATGTTCAAGAAGTATTCGATAACACTCGTACCAAGTGGTGTTGCTCCCCTGGATATTTAATCATTAAATTTGAGAATGATGTCAAACACTAAGTGGTGCTTGGAAACATACTATATATTCATTTCGATATATATGTTATATATTATTTATCATTTATGGAGTTATGAAATAGCAAAATCCATTATATTCACTTCAATCGTGATATTATGACATTTATGACCGAAGTGACCATTGATTGCTATAATGACTTACATACATGCTTACAAAGTGCCCGATCATTAAAACGCATTTATCTGAACGAATCAGCATCACCAAAGAGCACTTGGTTAGTTGAAACACAGCAGAAAAGACAAACGCAACAACTTTGCGTCATAATAAATGAAAAACTCTCTCATCGCCCAACTACCACAATGACACTTTTACAGTTTGGTTTGTTTACTTTTTTAGCAAGTTTTACAGTCTCATCTAATGCTGATTGCTAGATCCACTTAATGCTTTTACATTTCAATGACAAAAAATTTAACCACATAGTGGAAAAGGGGTTAATTGTCTAAGACCGTAAATGAGCGTCATCGTTGAATTTAGTAAAAACAAAAGATACCATCCTTGTTGCTGATATTATTGTTGAATGGTTATGTTATTACCACCAATAACAAGAGTATTTGAGCATTGTTTTGCTATGTCATAATAATAACCTTTAAATTGGCTCACTTTTGACCTAGAACTAGATTTGTGTGTGTGTGTGTGGCAAAAACGTGTGCTCTCGTTCGGACACGAACAGATGGTTTGTTGAGCAAAGTGTCGCTGATGATTGGACTGAATACAAATTAACGAATGTGATGCATTCAATGAAAATCCCCATCCTTGTATATTCCGTTCTATCAATTGAGATTAGACCAAATTCCAAGAATGTGTCAACATTAAAATGACAAGAACAGAAGAAAAAAAAAATCATTATTGTCTCTTTGTCAAAAATGTAAATATGTATGGCAAGTGTATCGCATGGAATTTTCTGTTGTGCCTCAAGTAATGGAAAATAATATGAAGAACTGTTTCTCTGTTTGACATTGTCAAAGAAATTCGAAACCCATGCGACATATTGCTGTGTAAATAAATATATATTTTGATGTCAACAGACTAAAACCAGAAAGACGAACACACCGGCTTTTCTTGTAATAACCACAAGTAACATAAATTTTCAACGTAATAACATGAACTTACACAAAAGCACACCCCGTTTTATGCCAAACATTTGTATATTTTGGGATATTGTTTTCGTCTATGTAGTGAGCCACAAAGAGATAGATAGAGAGTGAGAAATAAAATCAATTTTGATTAGTCAATTTCTTTGATGCAAATAGAATTATGTTCTTATGTTTCGAAAGACAAAGTAAAATTTAAATTTGAAGAGCTCAACTCAGTTTCTTTCGTTACCCAAATGAAATTATTTTGTGCTTACCAATTTATTGGTTTATCTGATTAATCGGAATCATACGCGAAAATATGGTTACTGTTTTATGTGGCTGGAAAAAAAAGGTTTGATGAATTTAAAATAATCATGAAAGTGGAATGCTTATGCAAAATTAATGATAAGACATTTTTAAATTTATATAAGTTGCCGCACATTTCAGTTCGAATCTCATTTGTTTTTTGTCGTCTGCGTCGTCATCATCATCGTTGCCAGTTTCTTTGTTGAAAACTATACAAAAATACTATAACAAAACGGTCGCCACCAACGATGATGAGCATGTTTTAAGGGGTCTCATTAATTCTCAATTTTATATACGTTTATACGCAAAATGCGAGCATGAAAATACTAACTTCGCTTTCATTGTTTGAGTGATTTTCTCGAAGGCAAAAAAAAACTCTTGGTTTTTAAAAGTGGAGAGAGAGAAGAACTTTTTTACACGCTTTCCGGACCGGATAATTCTCTGACAGGCTTAGTCCTTTTTTACTTGACTTGGGTTTGAGAATCGAAAAAAAAACTTTTTTCCCCTTTACTCAACCTGCTCGCTATAATTGAGTGAATTTAAACATAGACCAAAACTTAAAGTCCAACCGATTAATGAAAAAACATTTCATACAATCTTGCACTAGCGCTATCTGCCTTTCGCAAATCACTCATATACAGTCGGAATGTGGAAATATATTCACAAAAAGTGATTCACATGGAAAATTTGGATCGGAAAACGAGAATCTTTGGTGAAAAATGAAAAAAAGCATTCCATTCTCTCAAGTGATGTTTTGCATATTCTCTCCGGAAATTCTTTCTTCATTTTTTTTTCACGAAATAAAAAAATGAAACGTTTATATTTTCATCATTTTGTGTGCGCTTGCCACGAATAAAAAAATTGTTGTCCCTGTCACATCCCTTATTATTTAGGAAAAATGGCTATATTACCACATAACCATAAAATACAAAGTAAACTCATACCAAAGAAGTGCTTCAATCTAGCGGTTAATTTTCCTTTGTGTTCTACCACTTTTTGTGTACACTGTACAGCTTTATACCGTATAACTTATGATATGAAGTTCATGAAAAATGATAAACAATATAGTATGAGCAATAAAAGACCTTGAAAGAGGGGGGGGAGAGAGAGAAGTGTGGTAGCAGAAAAAAGCCAACTAAGAAGATAGCATCCAAAAACTGTCCATTGACGATACAAAGTTGCAAAGAATTCATATCTTAACGTTCTCTCATTAATAAATATCCATAGTAATAAATGATGAGCGGAAGTTTGATGCCTCATGAGATTTGATTACATAATATCGTTACCACACTTGGCTTGACTACTTTGACACATCAATATTTTATCATTGTATATATCATACATTAAAATCAGAGACAATTTACTAACTGTAGCACACCAAAGTGCCCAATTTTTCGTACACTTTTTTTTTCTCTTTGCAAATTAATGAATGTCATCATAATTTTTGTCATCAGAAAAAAAAACGATAAAAAAAATCTACTTCACTAGAGTATTGCACAAATAATAAGGCATTGTTATTGATATAGGTTCGTTTTTTGCAATTCGTTTTATTTGCGCTTTCGTTCAATAGCCTACGTTAAAAGTTATATGTTCGGCAGTTCGGATAAAAGAACTTTGATAAATTTATTTGTTTTGCAAACAAAGCGAAAACAATCGATTTGTTCGGTAAATGATACAAACAAATGTTTCTCGAAAGTTGTTTCTTATTATCGAGAAAAATGGGCGAATATTGCTTGAAGCCATTTCAATTGTATCATCCGTTTAAGCGGGTACATAATTCAAAATCTATTCGAATAAGCCGATTAGCACATCCATATATTATGTGTCCGATATTTGTTATTATGAATAAATTGATTATATTCCCTTTCATGCCCAATTAATTACTATTACCAAATAATATAGACTATAATTAGTTAATTGGCTTGTTTCGTTAAATAATACAATGTTCAAAAAAAAAATATATTTGCAGAGCGAGTGAGCGATCACCATTTGAGGGTTCGTGCTGTGGAAAAGGATATACAGCTGTTGATGATTCGTTGCCACCGTCGCCCACCGAAAGCGCTGAAATTCCACCACCACCAAGGTATATCATTTATTTCTCCATTTGTTCGTCCAATTTGTATTGATCTACTACACCTGTGTCATTCATTGTAACTGTATTAGTCAGCGTTATTTACTAGATTATGTTATTTATGTTGTTTTGGCAATTTTTCAGATATCGCGTTGTACTCTTCGGGGATGCGGGCACTGGCAAGACGGCATTGGTCTCACAGTTTATGACCTCAGAGTATATGCACACATACGACGCAAGTTTGGGTAAGTTTAAAGATTAGCCGACGGTTTTTCTTTTATAACTTTTTTTCGGTTTTCTTTGAAGTTTTTCACCTACTTTAAGATAAGCACCTTTTCATATTACAAAGGTATACTAAAATCCGATTTCCATAAAGAGATCTATTTCAATTTTCATTTTCGTTAACAAATATAACTGCCACCTATGATCTACACCAATTTATATTAATTGAAAATGAATATATAGTTTTTTTTGCGATATCAAAGAAACATTCTTTGAATACACATGCAGACATGTCGACCGTTTATGTTCAATCGGCCAAATCCCCTTGTTTGAAGAATATGATAAAGGTAATCAATTACGCAAAAAATCATATGTCTGAATCAGTTGACGGTCAGATAACGTATTAGCCCGATCACGTAAAATACTAAACCTCGCATTAGCCATGGCATCACAAAGGTGATGGCATATGATGTTGGCCACACCATTTATGTCTGTATTATTATCCTTTTTGATACAACAAAGATACAGTTTGCGTTATGGATATAACGACATAATACAATATGCGCTAAGCGCATCTGATAACCGAATACATACGTGGCATTCACATTAGTTTTGCAAAAGAAACACATATCCACTGTATCCGACAATAATGCGCATTTAGGATGTCGCAGATTGGTTTATTATGGAAAAATAATGCTGATTTCATTAACAATAAATCAATTAAATTGGCCAGTACATACGCATACGGTTTGTATTAGATTGGATGTTATGATGAACAGAGAAGAAAAGAACGAACAAAAAAAAAAGTTACTCCAATCAGTATTCCGTCACTATGTAATTCAATGCCAATTTTTTTCTTTGTTTTGTTGGGTTTCCAGTTGAGAGAGAGAAAAAAATCCAAGCTCTTCAGCTATCTATCTGAGAATAATTCAATTGGTTTCGGTAAAATTTGCTTCGAGACAATCTGAATATAAATTCAAGAGCTGTAGCACATTTTCTGCTCGATGAAGTATCTATCTACACACATTTGCAGTGGAGAATTTTCTTCAAATCCATCATAGAGACGTGTTTAGTCTTGAGAAAATCGATTAGTTTGATGACGACGACAACATCCTTTTCTCATGACAATTACACAATGTGCATGCATTCGGTTCATCTTCTGTTCGGGTGTGTGTGTCTCTTATATTAATGATAAAATATTGGGGAAGCTACAAAAAAGTCGCTTTTCAAATATTTTGTTGGAAAATGTACGGATGGTAACATCCGGTAATTTTGGCAAAAATACAGCATTCTTTTCCATAAATATGTATTTCGATACACAAATACCGATGTAATATATCTTGATGTCAAGTGGTCTTAAATTTTGCTTTTCTAATTTAAACAACTTACGTTATTATTATTGTCTATTACAATTGTATGCTATTATTTGTCTTTTTGTTGGATGCGTAGACGATGAGTTTGGCGAGAAGACGGTTAGTGTATTGTTGGATGGCGAAGAATCTGAGATCGTATTCATCGACCACCCGAGCTCGGAAATGAGTGTAAGTCCTCGTTCTGTTTTTCTTCTTCTTCTTCTCTATTTTCAATGTATTGTATAGCTGCTGCTTTTCTCGTTGCCATAACAATTCAGTGCTCTGCTCTTTTCGATTGGAATTTTGTTCCGAATGGATAAGAAAAATTGCGGAAAACGCGAACAAAATCAATCCAATCAGTCAAAAGTGGAGTGGAAAAAAAACATTTTCACATTTGCGAATTTTATTTTCATTGGAATTGATGCAGGTAGAGAATTCCTTGTCAACCTACGAACCACACGGCTGTGTAATAGTTTATTCGGTTGTTCAGCGCTCATCGTTTCGCCAAGCTGAAGAGATAGTTAAGTACTTATGGCGTGAGAATGTAACCAAGGAGAAAAGCGTCATTCTAGTTGGTAATAAAGCCGATTTGGCACGTTCACGAGTAATACCAACGGCAGAAGGTAAAGCATTAGCCAAGTCCATAGAAGCAAAATTTATCGAAACATCATCAGGCATTCAGCACAACGTTGATGAGCTTCTCGTAGGCATTCTGAAACAGGTGAAGTATTACTCATTGTACGATTTTACATTTCACATATTGACTTATACACAAAGCACAAAGTACATGCATATATGTGTGCACATTATCCAATTTTTATATGATTGAACATCTTCGGAATTATCGGTTGCCTCGGCTCTCAAGGTCTCGTTCGATACATTGAAGACGATTCAACGACGTTGATAAACATTGCATATATTTTTTATAATGTCTTAGACGCAAGCTTGAATATATTTATTTTTGATTTTCCCTTTTTTCTTTCTCTCTCTATACTTTCTATGTTTCGACCGCGATTTCAGTCTATTTCAGTTTAAGAAAATAAAAAAACGAATACGAAAAACAGAAACAGTCATTTTCTAAATATTATATTCATGTTGTTTGCCTCACACACAGATCCGCCTAAAAGAGACCCGTGACAAAAAAGCTGCCGCTCAAAATGCCATGAAAATGCGAAACTCACGAACGCATATAAATTTCACATTAGCAAAGGAAATTCTCCAGAAAATCTGTCTAAGTGACATTACTAAATCAAGGAGCTGTGAAAATTTGCATGTATTGTAAGAAGAAAAAAACAACACATCGTTTTGACGGGTTTTTGTGTACATTATTATCGCTGGATGCGAATGAAAAGTAATCCCGACGACGAGCGGTAGATGTTATGTGCCGATGATGAATAGAAAAAAATAAATTACATTTTTCTCGTGAAAAGGTTTGAGGCAAAAAAAGGATAAATACGTCTCTTTCTCGTGTAAACGCTGGAATAACGATTTGCACCAGCAGCCACGACACGGAAATGTATTGCGTCGTATCGTTTTATATCCAGTGACTTTTCTATCTCCAGCTTAACCTTGAGCAAAAAAAAATTAATAAATAGTGTTAATTGTTTTTATAAATGTTTGATATACGTGTTTATTTAAAAAAAAAAAGTCTTTGAATGGTGACTATAAAAACTCTATTGAAGATAGAGAATCACTTGTATTTTGTTTCTTCAAACAAAGGCATTGTATAATGAACATAAAGAACTAAGTGGTAGAATACTTTAAATGGAAATGAGAACTTTTAAATCGATCGATAGAGCTTCTTGTTCTTGAAACGCAGCAAAATATTGATAAACTATTTATTTTCAAGTGATTCTAAAAAACATACTGAGTGCTTTTCAATGCAATCAGTTGACACAAAGTGTACTAAAAAAAGTCAAGTAATTTTAATAATAAAAAGTATATAGATCGATAAGATAGGAGTGACTTAGAATTGTCGACTTTTCCGAAATGTGCGAGAAGGTGAATTAGTTTGAAATATATAGGTGAATAGTTGAACGTTTATTTGTAGGCCACGTGCCACGTGAATTGCCTTGCAGCGGCGAATTTCAGCACATTAAAATTGATTTCATTTGAAGCAAAACCATATCAGCATGAAAATTTGATGATACTCTAGTATTTATTGATTTAAATCGAATGGTACACTTTCTTCGTATCATATGCTTGCAAGCATTCACAATAAATACATTATCCGCATGAACCACTTCTAGTTTATCTATATGTCAGTAATGTGCGAAGGGAGGGGGTAGAGGGATTCCGCCGAAATTATTCGAATTTGCTAGGGCTTTTTGGCGCAAGAAAAATTCTTTCAATTTGCTAGGGATTTTCGCCAAAAAAGTGAAGAACAAAAAAAAAGAAATTTGTTATTCAAATTAGAGAATTTTTAGTTTTTGGAAAATCAACCCCCCTGTAAAATGAAGCTCGCACATTACTGCTATATGTGTGTGGGAAATTGTGAATGCTTACACTTGGAATGCAACGATACCAGATTAGTGCTGCTCCTGAACCGAATCTATCGTCATATTCGTTTATGTTCGGTTCAAATGTCTGGAATGTCGGTTTGATTTCAAAATTCAATACGAAAAGACTTTACTATTGAATAATTTCACATTTTTGCATTGTTAAATGGTTGTATATTACAAAATATATTTAAACATATCGACAAACGTAGATTTTTCATAGAGATGCTCCATTTTTTTTGCATACACTCACAAATTCCAAATGTTTTTTTTATGATAGTTTGTAGTAAAATTTAACCACTAAAGTTTGATTTAATATTTTGTTTCTCATACACTCCGGAAATTAAAAAATGAAATACCAATCAATATTGCTGAAAGAGCAGTTTACCTTCACATATATTGCGATTTTGTCGTAAATATCTCTAGAATTGAAAAAAAAAAAAAATATTTTACAGTTTTCAACTTTCTTTATTCACTTAACAACTTAAAAGGGTTTCTCAACTTTGCCACAGCTGACGGCCTAAGCTATTTGTAGTTTTGATATGGCGCTTTTTATTTATATTTAGCATTTGGTTCAATATTTTTGGCCAAATCGATCAAATGAAATCACGTGTTTTAACTAAAAATATAGAATCTATAGATAGATGGTATTTATGCTGGGTTTATTCAATTATTATTGTAACGATGAGAAATCAAAGCAAATAAATAACACACACTTTTCGAATAGTTGGTACAATAGCATTTTCGTTAGTGGTCTAAAATCAATAATACTTTGATTCAATAATCAGAATTCCAATCAACAGTTCTGGTGTTTGAAATTTCATGGTACACCGTCGACAAATACCTCTTAAATAATAAGCTCGATGTGCAATGTATGAATGATATTTGTGTAATTATAATAGGAAACCGAATTTCATGAAAATTCGAGGGGGACTGGATTAGATTAATAAAAGAAACAGGGAGATTTTCTAGGATTACTCTGTTGTGATATGAAATAAACAAATTCAAATTGAAAATGAGTTTTTTTTTGGAAATTGCTGAAAACTAACATTTCTTGAAGACAATCATTAAGGGAGAAGTGAATATATTAGTTCAATTAATTTGATTTATGTATTAAATATAATACCCAGTTGATAAGATATTCTAACTAAAAATGAACACTTTCTCCGTCGATATTTTCGATGTGTTCGAATATATTTAAAAAAAAAAAATAAACACAAAACAAATATCATGAATAATTGACCAGTCGAATGATTTAATTTACGAAAGTGTCATCAGGCAATTCAATATAAGGATGTCAAATGTGGAATATTTCTTTTCAAATCAATGTTTTGTTGTCATTATTCATCAATGAAAGAAAAATAAATAAACATTGTACTTAATAATCAAATGAGTTATGATTTACACGATATTAAACCACGTTAAGTGACACTTGCTCCATCTGGCGTACGTATAGGTAAAGGCGACAAAAAACATATCAACGTCACAGAGGTTTGTATGATTGCATTCGCGAATAACTGATGAGGCATTTCCTTGAACTCCATGAGCACTACAATATGTGTTTACTTTCCTTCCCCTCGAACAATATGAATTTCTATCGGTCTGACATTACTTATTTTATGCTCGAAAATATTAAATTTTAATCGCATTATTTTTACATCAAACTGGTAACTAAACACAATTAATACATTCGCTTTTAATTGGATACATTTCGCAATTAATAAATTTTTATGTGTGTGTCATCATTTTTAACAGTAAAGATTTACACATGTATATTAAAAAAGATGCTTTCAAACACAGACAATGAAAAAAGAACTGATTTCGATAAAAGGTGAAGACGAATCAAATTTCTGAAAATCCTTGCAAAACTTCTCAGCATATTTCCTGCCACCAAATTGGTTGTAATCAAACTTTTAATGATATTTCACCTCTTGTTCATAATAATTTTGTACATGACAAATGTACATAAGTGGAAAACAGTTTGATAAGTACGCCGAACATAATTCCAATGCGTGAATACCAAATACATTCAACGTTGTACGCCAAACCACAAACTATATCTTCGCATTGAGACGTAGACATACACACATCGCTCCATACGTAGAATATTGGGAGGTAAGTGTCATTTCCTCTGTATGCATGCGTTCTCACAATAAATCGACATCGAGCGGGATGACTACGAACAACAATGACAAACACACACCTCATATGGAAAGCCAATATATTTTTCTCAATGTGTCGATTGAGTCAGTCTTTCGATTGAATATCGATGAAGTGTCTTAACTAAATCATACGATCAGTTGATTCGTGACTCCCAAGCACAACGGATTTGCCTAGAAGCAGCTCCTCATATCTACGGACTTTACAGTATTTCGTGCGATTCGATTTGAGTTTATGTTCAAACTTATTTTTATTTCTTTGAGATTTACCGGGAATTCAAGTGATTTTATTCAGTGCAATTCAGTGAAATCGTAAAAGGAATTTTATGTGAGTTAAAATTTGAAATTAAGTAAATATATACATAAAAAACCTATTTGTAATTATGCAAATTGTTTTTTATTATTGTACGTACAATAAAGTTGCAGTGTAGATGTTGTTGGAATTTATAATTTGTTTTCAATTGATGCAACTTCTTCCAAAGCTTAGTCACTCAATTTTATGAAAAAAAATCTGAAAATAATTCTTCAATCTTATAAACATTCGACCATATTACGATTATTGTACAATTATTTTCGTGGGAAAATAGCATTCATATGAATATGAATCCACTTTGAAATCAATATTCTGTCAGAAATTGCACAGCGAGTGTTTTATTGTGATATGATTTGACATTTGCAACGCAATTAAAGTCAGATTGACTAAAAAATTCCGAACATATTCACTCTAAATTACGAAGTCATTAATTCAAAATGACATTATTTGAGTGTGTTACGTATCGCCGAAAATACAACCGATACCGTTACTCATTCAATCATTATCAGTTTTCGTACCAAAGTGATACGTACAAAAATCAATGTTTTTTTTTATTCCGATATAAAAGGTTGCCAAGCATTGTAAATGGTTCTTAATAATTAAGTGCGTAAAAAATGCACGTATACTCTCGTTGAGTTTTGTCGCATCGACCAAATTCGTATTGCACAATTAAAGAGAAATTCGTCCCGCCATGTGCCCACTTATCGATCGCCAAATTTGAGTAATTACTACCTTTGTAATGCAACACACTCTGCACGTTATTCAATAAACATGTAAACTTTGAGAGAAATTGCGGCTGCATAAAAAATTACTTAATGAAAATCGGTGAGATTTTGATAAATGACACTGTATCAACAAGTATGCGTCTTCGCCCATTTAACATGTGCCCCTTTAAGCGATATTCGCGAAGAGACAAAGAAAAAATTATTCGTTGCATAAATTATGTGCATCTTGCCGACTCGGCTGATACGAAATCTTTTTCCAAGGTAATAAAAACAGTAAATTTATATCGTAGACATATTGAACTGTGAAACCGCAAGATTGTTTATTTCAAAACTATTTTAAATTATACCGAGACATGAATCAGGAGACATAATTATTTTGTACATTTTTTTTACATTTTAAGTAGCGCAGAAAATAGTTCTTTGTAATGATAATTTGTGGTGAAAAATATGTTTTGACTGCATTTCAAGGTTTTCGCATGATTTCTCGACGAGCGAGATCGTTTCGATGAAGAATTCCTTGAACTGATCGAACCAAATGAAATAGTTACATCTTCGCTTAGTTATCGTCCCTTATTTTAACTATATGTGCATTGTAATTGAGTTAACGCCGATTCACATCATCGACGCAAACTGGAATATATTTTAAAGGCATTATACAATATATTTAAGAAAAAGCGCACATTGATTAAGTGCATTTAGATTAAGAGCTCATAGCATTTGCAGAGTGAACTCTTTGTTCAAGTGGGATTGCAGTGGTTAATGATTTCAGTGAAATCAAGAGGTTGCATGGCTATGTTTATCTCTCTTCTATCTTTCTCTTCTACTTGAATGCTTATAAATCAAGAGTTCTCTAGCTGTTACCTCAATATTATTCAATATAAATAATATGCACTCGATAAAAAGCGTCAGATCGAATGAGTACGCGCGAACGAAAGAATCAAGTAAAAAAAAGCAATTCGAATATTTGCGGATCTTTTTTTATTCTTCAGAAAATTTCATCATTTGCAATGCAGTGCGCGCGAAATAAACGATTTAACGAAACGAAACAGAATATTTGAAATAAATGGCATTTATAAAGACAATTATCATTATTCATAAAATAGGTGGGTAATTTGCGGAGGATTGCTTAATATTAGAGTTTTTGAGTGGTTTTTAAGCACAAGAACAGAAGTGGCTTCGGTGAATGCGCTCACTGATGTTATGGATGAAACAAACGAATTGAACTGCTCAAAATAATGGCCAATTCTCACTTTCAATTTATTGCCTTGTTCCAATATTGATTATCTCGTCGTAATAGCTGCATTCAAATGAGCCTTTGGCCACTTTTTACGGTTTAATTGTTTCATGCCTTTTTAAACAATTGAAAATAGTAAATTGCATTTTCACAATCACATTGCATGAATCACTACTAAAAAAAAACATCACTACTTAGCATTTACTTTTTAAGCTATTATTTTTATTTGTTGATGTGTGACAAATGCTTACGTTACGACTGCCTTGAAATCGAATCGCTTTTCATGGAAAATCGCTGCAAAATTACTGCACAATTTTGGTTATCGGTACACATATCTAACGTTTCGTCACAAACGAATACTGTCTGTCACATTGCACACGCGATCAATCACGTTTCTTAACGATCGCAAAAATGTCGTTGAATGGCATCTGACACCATTATTTGTCATCGCTGCTTTCTTATCTCTACCAGCGAATGATCGAACGTTTTCCAGTTAATTACCGACAAATTCGTGATTTTTGAAATCGCGAGAAAAAAAAATAAACGTTAGATTTTGAAATAAGTTCGACCGCATTTATCGGATGCAAAAATTAAACAAGTCACTCAATATAACCTTTGTCGCATGTTCACAGCTCTGTTCCTATGTATCGCATAAAGACACAAAATCCATTTTCAGAATGTTTCGCGGTGACGATAGCAAAGTTTGCAGTTTGTGCGTCGCTATGTTTGAAGGCAGCAAAATTGCGTAGGTGCAAAGGCCAAATTTAACAAATGTTGTTGATTTTATTCGAATGATAGCAGGTGCCAGTCAATTGAATGGAAAATAGAATGTCTGATAAAATTCAACTGCATCTTATTGTGTACAAACATCGGTCGTACTGTCAACAAAGTGTTTGAATTAATTGTATTTGCCTTGAACGTTCACGTTTATGCAAATTTCAAACGCAATTCGTACGAAAAAAAATCTAGCATCTTTCAAGATATAATTGAAGCAACAATTCTATGGAGACTTATACTCAATGCATGAAAAATCGTTGAACTTAAGCAATATAAGAATTTTGTTTGCTTCAGAATGTTTTTTAAAAAAGTTTGTTACATTTGGTATTTCCGGATGATTCGGCGCATAATATTATGGCATAAACAACTGTTATTATAGTCTATTTTGTTTACATATCGAATTCTTCTAAATCGACGGTCACGTACATTAACCGAATATCAGATTTACGTAAATTCCAAGTAATGTACGATCTACGGTCATTACATTATGTATGTTTCTTGTTGCGGCTAATAGACGCACTTGAATATATAACATTTCCTTTGTTCGCACATTTGCACCCGACTAGTTAAATATAACGTATTGCTTTTCCTCCAAACGGTAATGATTTATGCAAATATTTTTATTTGGTCAAATGAAAGCAATTTTTTTACAAACCGAAAGACTTTCTTGGTGGTTTTTGTTGCCATCTAAAACTCAAAAATCATCTCTTCCAATGGATATTTACTTTGACATAATGACATTAGTAGTTCCGACTTTTTGTATTTTAAATTTTTGCATAAATGCTAAATCTACGAGTTGTTTGCCGTTTTCATTTAATATTTTACACATTCAAATAACGTAATTTTTGTTTACATCGTTTAGAGTAAGTAAATACACCGTTTATACACAAAAAAAGTTTTTTTTTTGTAAATTTTATGCCATATTTCATTGAGCGTGAAAAAAATAATTGCAAAAAAATGATTGATTTATCATTCAACCATTGTACTTTTGGATACATTGTACGATTGGAAGAAAAATCGTTTGCGCTGCGTCTTAACAGCATTTAATTAAATATAAGAAAATTGAAGACCAACGAGCTATTTCTTTCATGTCAAAACAAATTCTTGAATTCATTTTTCAATGTATATACATGCACCTAGTGCTGTTCTTTAGCGCACAGCATGCACTTAAAAAAATGGAAAATTCCAAATGAGTAATAAAATGTTCCCGATAGTCATCGGCGGCAATGCTTCACTATGACCATCTCATGCCTCTGTAGTCTTTCTATAAAATCATATACCCACGTCTGTCCGTATAAGGAAATTGCAATTTTGTTTTGCAAGCACTTTATCGCCAATTTTTCTCTCACACATTTATGGTAAAAACAATGCACCAATCGTCTATCATTGTCTCATTTGTTGGTTCGCATTCTTCAATTATGTTTGCGGTTTTAGAATATTCTCGCATTTTTGTGGTATTAATTTATAGGCGGTTTGGCTGCACAACTAAAAATAGAAAAATGCAGACACACCATAAGAACCATCGCTCATTGAATTCGAAAATGCCGTTTCCTCGCACTTCTACGATCTATATTTAGACATTATTATAGAGTTAAATGGTTGGAAAAACACACAATTCTCTATGCTGACACGCATAAATGGAATCCAGTTGCGTAAACATGACCGTGAAATCTGTGCAGTTCATTGTATGGTAAAATGAGAAAAAGAAACCGCAACACATCTATGATGATCATAATCAGTGGCGAATAATCATTTTGCAGCTGCTGAAAATAGAAAGTAAAGCAAAGAATTTTGCTGATTGCACGCGACATTAAGCAGTACGATTGAGGTGAGAAGAAGAGAGAGAAAAACTCGTCAATTTCAGTGTTTGCGGTCGTTGTGACGTCATAACAAAAACATACAATTATTAACGATATTCTGCAATATAGTTTGTAGATCGTTGAACCGTATCACTTTGTACGAGAAAAATTAAATGCAAATTTATTATTTTTAGATATTATGGCAATTAGATTCAATTAACAAAAAAAAGTACAATGAAAATATGACTTACAAATAGGATAAAAAACGGGGTTTTCCAAATGAATGACAAGTTAGACAAGAATTTGAAGAAAAAAAAATCACATAGATTCTGATAATGAATTTTTATGTTTTTCACAGAGAAATCAAGATAAAAGCAACCAACATGGGGGAAAATCCATCTGAATCGAATATAGCGAATTGGTATCGAGACCAAATCATTTTTATAACGGGTGCAACAGGCTTTATGGGAAAAGTTTTAGTGGAAAAACTTTTACGCGACTGTCCAGAAGTTAAAACATGTTACCTGTTGATGAGAACAAAACGTGGCATTGAACCTGAACAACGACGTGATGATTACATAAATCACATGGTACGTACCACATAAAATTACTATTTATACAAAAAAAAGTATTCAGATTTCTGTTTTTTTTTTTCGAATTAGATTTTTGATCGAATTCGTGAATCAAATCCGAAACAATTGGAGAAAATTGTCGTAATCAAAGGCGATGTCTCGGTTGATGGATTGGGTATGAGTGAAAATGACCGAAAACTCCTTATCGAAAAAACAACCATCGTATTTCACTGTGCAGCAAATGTACGATTTGATCAAGAATTGACTGGCGCCGTTAATATGAACACTTTGGGAACAAATCGCGTTTTACAATTGGTCATCGAAATGAAACAATTAAAAGTATTTGCACATGTCTCAACGGCCTATTGTCAGTGCAACGAAGAGGTGCTTGAAGAACGTGCCTATGCAGCACCAAACGATCCGCTGGCCATTGCAACATTGTGTAAACACTTGGATAATGACATTTTGGAATATTTGACACCCAAGTAAATATACATTAGAAACCATTTCTTTGGCATTATTTTAAAAAAGTTGAATTTGCAGATTATTAAATGGACTACCGAACACGTATGCTTATACAAAAGCACTAACTGAAGACTTGGTGAACAGTTACTGTGGCAAAATTCCCATTGTAATTGCCCGTCCATCAATCGGTATCAAAATATTATCGCACTTACTTCATTTTATTTATCTAAAACGAACATCATATTCGTTCAATAGTTACTGCTGCTTGGAAAGAACCGTATCCTGGATGGGTTGAAGGTATGAATGGCCCCACTGGTTTGATGGTTGGAGCTGCTCGAGGTATGATATAAAATCTTTTTTTTAAAAATCACATTAAATACCATCAATACACATGTCTTATGCTTTTGCTGCAGGTGTTGTGCGGTCAATGCATTGTAATCCAGATTATCCCGCTGATATTCTCCCAGTAGACGTATGTATGAATGCAATAATAACAGCCGCATGGGAACGTGGATTGAAATACGAAAACAAAGACGTTGATTTTCGAAATATTGTGAGTTATAACAGAGACCTATTCATTTCTCTCTTAGATAAATCGAAAAATTTCCTCTATAAAATTGTATTGTAGACTTTGGCGCACGATAAGCAAATGACTTGGGGTCTTGCCGTCGAAAAGGGACGTGAATTCTTTTATGAAAATCCATTGTGTTTCTCACTTTGGTATCCAGACGGTTCGATAAAATCAAATTATTGGCATCACATGTTTTGCGTTATTTTCTTCCACTATTTACCGGCTTATCTAATCGACTTTCTATTGGTGTTAATGAGAAGAAAGCCATTGTATGTGATTAAAGTGCATTAACACAAAAATAGCAATGATAATAAAACATTGTTGTTGTATTTTCAGTTTGGTTGGTATTCAACGGCGCATTTCACAAGGTTTGAAAGTGTTGCAATACTACACTACCAAAAATTGGACCTTTAAGAATGAGAAATTCTTACGCATGAAAGATAATATGTCTGAGAAAGACAAAGAGATCTTTTATTTCAGCGTAGAAGATGTAAGATATCATCTTATGCCGAAAGGATTTCATTTAATTGAATTCTCGCCATTTCCTATTCCGTCTATTTTTAGGTCGATTGGAATGCTTATATTGGTCATTATATTCTTGGCGCTCGGCATTATCTACTCAAAGAGAAACCAGAGACATTGCCTAAAGCTCGTACTCTGTTACGCCGACTGTATCTATTAGACAGACTGGTTTCAGTCTTGTTTTATGGATTGACTTTTTGGCTCATATACTCGTACTGGAGCAACATAATTTTTTCGTTTGAAAACGTTTTGGATAAATCAGCCGGACTTTTATACAAACGATTCAACAAAAATTACAGCGAATAACAGCAATACCGACATTTTTCCATATATTTTATTTTGAATCAACTCAATCATATGTACGACATTCAACATAAAACATATACAATATTATACATGAATAATTTTTATATTGGCCGTAAGCAATGACGCATTTCTGAATACAAATAATTTTATCACAGAGTAAGCATAATTTGAATTGATATTGCATCCATTCAGAATTTAATATCGATTTCCATGTTTCGTTTATCTTTTTCTTTTAAATCGTATATCGACACACAAGGAAATATGATTTCATCTGATTTTTCATATTCATGTATTTTAGATTATTCTTCCATACAAATAAAATATATATTTAAAAAAAAACAGAACAAAACTATATTTACTTTATCAACATTCTTTGCGTTAGCATTCAATTAGAAAAAAAACTGTATGTTCCACAACAAAGTAGTTGGTTTATTTGTTTTCTTTTTTTTTTTCTTTTTCAAAGAGATAAAAAGGGATAGCGCGAACGCTTTTCCCTGCTATCAAAAATAACGTGTACGAGTTAGATACTTGAGATCTAATCGCAAAGGTCAGCCACGTCGAAGTGCAATGACGCGCCTCACTTCGGAGAATCTTCCTTCTTGATCAAAGAAATCTCTACACCAGGTAAGTATGATTTGGCATCGCATCGAACAAGTACTTACTAACGCTACGCATACGTTGCGCCAGTGAATTATAAGCATCATGCAAACGAAAAAATTTCAACTCAGTACACAGTACACACGATACGAAGTCGACATACATGTGAGAAGCGTAGCGCGTGCAGAATGACCGTGCACGCTCTTTGCTCTTTTTCCTTTTACTTCATTCGTGTCTACATTGCGTTTGAATGTTTGTTTGCTATATTTACTGATGTAGTTATAGACTGAGCACTTCAACGGTTATACATAGAAAATTGGCAATTTGCCTATTGAGATTTGGTTCAAATAGTTTTGATTATTTTTAATTTGTTAGGATTTTTATGCAAGTAAGTAATTCTAAAAATGAAAAAAAAAAAAATCTCAAATATCAACGGCTAAATCGATATCTGAAGAAAGTTTTTTCGAAAACAAATGCTCAAAGGCTCAAATCTCTATTTATTGTTTATGTCATATGTTTTGCAAAGTATCAATTCTTAAACATAATTTTTTCGATATTTTTTTATTTCATTTATTGACACACAAAAGCACTTCAAACAATAAATAAAAGCCTTCTATTAGTATACCATATCATATTGATATACTAACAAATGATTGAGTAAACAGTGTCAGACTTTCATAAAGTATTCACCGAATAACATTTAATGCGCACAATAATTTTCTTTTAAATAAATAACATAATCGTTATTATTCAATTAAAAATAGAAATTTCAGATTTATTCATATTTATGGATTATTTTTAGAATGAAAAAGAAAGCGGTGCATAGATAAAAGTCTGTTCAAAGAATTATCATATGATTTTGCCTTGCTTTACAATGACAATGCATCTATTGATGAAGCATCTTTTGTTCTATGTTTATCTGTTTCATTGAAACAATTCAATTGAAGAGTAAACATGACCTCGATTAGTG
>NW_022201606.1:1667169-1673960 GCF_009176525.2 Contarinia nasturtii
ATTCACTTTAATTTATGAAATTCAAAGAAATCAAATGTGTTTTTTATATCGTTCCCTAACTAAGTAATTAAAAAGTGTCTTTTTACACGCAATACCAACAGTGACAAAGAACGAAAGGAAATATTTTATTGTTTACTGACAATTCCAATTGGTCATTATATATTATTGCAATAATTATTATCTTCATATTATGAAAAACCAATACCAAATGTTCAAAATAATTTTCCAAACAGAAACACAAAATCTCTTCAATAAAGTCTTCAAAATGCAACCGAACAAAAAATACGAAAAACATTTGACTTGCGTAGGGTTGTCCACGTTTGTAGTGACATAACAAAATCGTATGAACTGTCAACACAAATTCAATACAATAAATTCACGATAGAAACATAAACAAAGACCAAAATAAAAATGCAAATAATGGGGAAAAAATAAAATAATTTTGATGTCTGCAACGAAATCGCGGTGTGTGCGTGTCTTTAATGTTGTTTGAAACTTAAGAAAACAACAATAATTCTATTTCAATTGTGAATTGACGTTCAGAATTTTGTGTGCACCTCTTCGTCGATTGGACATGTTAAAAATTAAGCAACTTGTGGCCGAGAATACAGCATCGCACAAAATGACAAAGGAATTATCTGGTGTAACGATCATTTTGATCATTGGTGGTGGTGTCCTAGCATTTGCGATTGTATTCATTTTGGCCAAACGGCAAATTATGAGATTTGCAATTCGTAATAGACGCGGACCGCATGTGCCAGTCGGTCACGATGCAACCAAATCGATAAAAAAGGAAATCGAACGTCGTTTGGATTGTATTCAACGTATTGCGTACGAACCACAATTACTACCGGACGATGATTCATCTTACATTTTACAACCAGACTCATCGCTGCCGCCATACTATTATCGATTGAAAGCTGTGGATGATATTAAAATATTGGAAAATGAGATTTCAAAGCAAGACGGCAGCGTACGATTGCCGCGAGATAGTTTGAGAGCATTTTTAATAACAACATTGGCCGCACCCATGGCCGGATCCAGCCAACGTTTGATTCACCAATTTTGTGATATGTATGAACACGCTCGGCACGACCCGAGCGAATTTAGCAATGAAGAATATGAAGCCTATCGTCGATTATTGATGAAATTATTAGATGCGTAAGTGTTTTACCATCAACATTATCATTTGGCAATTTCTTTGATTGTTATTGAATTTGTCTGATTCCTTTTCTAGCGCAAAATCACTGAAGACTTTTTCGAATAGCAGAAAATCGTCCCCAAGTCGTACACCAGTCAAAAAACAAACAAAAGTACAATCATTATTAGATCCATCGCGTCTGAAGCCTCCACCAGCAACAGTGGGCAGCGGAAACATGCTGAGTGCCAATTCACGAATCAACTATGGCCTTGGCATTCAGCATGATTCACTCACCACAACAGGCAAACAATCCAACGATGAAGAACAATCGCCGCCGCATAATATTACACTACATTTAGACGCAAACGAAATTATCACTGTATCTCCTGATTCCAGTGTCATTTGATAAATATAAATTAGAAATTCTAGATAACTATGTATCGAACGAACTAATTATTATTACCATAACCTCTCGGATGTATTTCGATGTGCACTATTTTTTTTGCTTTCAATAAACTTATACAATACTTACTGTCCGATATTACAAGGAACAGTGTCCACGTGTAAACTAAAAATTCCAAATAAATCCTAAAACATAAATTGAAAACATTTTATTCTGCCTTTACACAAATTTATTTTCCATTGAAAAAAAACAACAACAAAACACTTTTGAAGCCTTACATTTTTTAAGTATAATTTCATTCGCATCTTCTACTTCCAAGAAGAAATGATTTTTTAATCAAAACAAAGGACAAAAGAAAATATTTATTTGTCAACAGAAAATGAATCACTCTAAATCATTGTTCATTGTAAATGACATATGTAATGATACTATTTGCAATGTCCCTTTTGTTACATTTTTACAATAATTTTACTTTTTTGATGATTTAATTTTAATTTTGACTTTTACGAAGTTTCACATTTTTTCAATATACTTTCGAATGTACGCATTTCTATTACCTTTGTATTCGAAAAAATATTTGCTTCCTACATCAGTTGAATAAATATAATCAGCAAATACAGTAAACAAAACATTCGAATGCAATATACGCACGAATAAAGTAAAGGGAAAAAGAGCAAAGAGCGTGCACGGTCTACGCTTCTCACATGTATGTCGACTTCGTATCGTGTGTACGTACTGTGTACTGAGTAGAATTTTTTTCGCTTGTTTGTTGTTTATAATTCACTGGCGCAACGTATGCGTATCGTTAGTAAGTACTTGTTCGATGCGATGCCAAATCATACTTACCTGGTGTAGAGATTTCTTTGATCAAGAAGGAAGATTCTCCGAAGTGAGGCCCGCGTCATTGCACTACGACGTGGCTGACCTTTGCGATTAGATCTCAAGTATCTAACTCGTACACGTTATTTTTGATAGCAGGGAAAAGCGTTCGCGCTATCCCTTTTTATCTCTTTGAAAAAGAAAAAAAAATGAAAACAAATAGACCAACTACTTTGTTGTGGAACATACAATTTTTTTCCCAATTGAATGTTAACGCACTGAATGTTGACTGCATTTCATTCTTTTAATACATGTACCCACAACGTCAAGTTTAAATTGTTGTTTGTTTTTCTTTTTGTTCAAAAATATCTGTCGCCGATTTTCTTTGTTCAGTGTTATTCTTTGTTTTAATAAAAAATTTATTAAATTCGACTTTTCTGATAATTGTTTGGGGCTTAATTTTATGTGGACAACGTAGTCATCAAATACGTCCGAGAGAAGAAGAAGAAGAAAAAATGTCGTTCTGCAGATTAGTGTTTGGGCAGTGTTCTCAGACAGACGGAGAGAAATTATACAGTCAATTAAGTATCGACAAGCGAAACCGCAAATGTGAGTTTTAGCCATTGGAAAGTGAAGCGATAACGTTACACATCGTGTCAAGATACGACACCCGAACAAGAGATAGACACTCGAACACAAAAAAAACGTATGAAAGAATTAAATGAGGAAGTCGATTGGTGAGAATAAAAATATGGACAGTAATTTTCAAGTTGCGCACGAAGCGTTCAAGTATTGTTTATTCTTCATAAATAATAGATTTGTTTATTCAGATATTTGTGGAGCTGGTTTGAAACGAAAAGAACATTTGGAGCGTCATAAATTGGGGCACAGTCCGGAACGTCCGCACATTTGTAGCGTGTGTAAAAAGGGTTTCAAGCGGAAAGAGCACCTGAATCTGCATTTTGTCATTCATAGTGGCGATAAAACGGAGGTTTGTGCCAATATATTTCCGCTATGGCTCACAGAAAGATGAACATTAAATTCATTAATTTTGTTTTATTCAGATCTGCGGTGAATGTGGAAAGGGTTTGTTTAGAAAAGATCACCTTCGTAAGCATACAAAAGTAAGCGACCACCAAATTCGTTTTTTGAATATTGATTCTTCATTTTTAAGCTAATTTCGTTTCTCTTCCTACCCGCATAGTCACATATAACGAAGCGACTGAAAGAGGAGATGAATGCACAGGCTCAGGCACAAAAAGCAGCTACAGGTCATGCAAATGGAACCGCCAACGCAAATAAACTAACGAATGTTACAACTGCCAATATGATGCCAGTGAACATAACATCGATTTCAATGGCAACAATGGCAACAATAGCATCAAATTCAATCGACACAAACGCAATAAAGACCGAACTAACAACTACAAATTGTTCGACCGATGACATACTGCAACAGATTCAACAGCAGCAGCAACAGGTGCTTCAATTGCAAGGCGACTGTCAAACAATTTTTTTGTTTTAAATTAGGTTCCAACGAGCGATAATACAACAGTGCCTGTCCAAATCAAACTACCGCCAATGATGACAACAAGTGCTGGAGATGGGACTACAAATACGGTTGTTTTGCAACCGACCACAAATACAATTTCTACCGCTACTCTAAGCAATAACAGTTTTAATAGTCAATCAACGCTATCAACCACCTCATTGCTACCATGACAACAAAAGTCACCGCAGACCATTCTTCTAGCTAAATCACAAATAGCACACGAACTCAGTCGAAAACAATAGATCATCATTTAAACAAAACAGAGAGAATTAAGTAGTAATTAATACTTTCTTTGTAATTTTGTTTTATACTTTTTCCATGCAAAATGTAGAAAAATGTAATACTCAGTTTAACGAAAAAGAACCCGAATTATCTTGCAGCGACCTGAATGAGCAGAACAAGTACAGATCATCATTAACATATAGAGTCTCGATGAATATTCCATCAAAATTGCACAATTTTAAGAGTAAACTACAATTCGAGAGTTTAATTTGTACCTTCAAAATTCTTTGGTTTTTTAATTTTAGACATTATTTTATTTATTATTATGTTTATTACAATTTGCTATACGAAACGAACACATTCTGCCCGAGTAACTCCTAAAAGACATATTTTTTTTACCTTTTGTATATATACACGACACTACTTCTATGGGATGTTTTAATTACATTTATTGTAAATTAGGTGTAAGGGAAAATTGTTAGTGAGATATGCTAGCACAAGCATCAATTGGCTCCGTATCAACATCAGAGCCATTATTTTTTTTCACGTTTTAAGCTTATTGTCGTTTGGATAAGCATGAATTCAATTTATCAAAGAAAACTGTTCCGTAAACCAATGTGTATGTCAATATTAATTGGCCAATTTGAGAGAAATCATGCAGCAGGTTGAACCAATTATATATGTAGAACTATTACGCGGTTGTATTTAAATTTTCAAGTTGAAGTGAAACGGTGATGTTTGTAAGAAAAGTATTTGGTTTTTTCTTTAATTTAAGATCGCTCAAAATGTTGAAACCATTTCAAAATGTTTCACGAGTGTGATTTTGTTCTGATATACATAATGTGCTACGCAGACAATTGTCTGTATTATGGCAAAAGATCAAATGAAAACACACAAAACGATACATAATATTTTTTTATAAAGTTTTGAACATGTTTGAAGACAACAGATGAAACGAATTAAAAAAAAAAAAAAAATCATGATTTTTAAGCATTTAAAAAACCTACGATAATTTTTATTCTCATTTTTAAGGTTTATTATTTCTTTTTCGCAAATTTCTACCTGTTACCATGTTAGACACATTAATGCATCATTCTGCAATTTAAATGCTAATCACTTGCGACGATAAATCATTAGGAAACACCATGAATGGTTTCCTCGTCATTTTGTACGTGTAGCTAACTGAGACTCATCTAATGACTTGGATTGTTATGATTGTATGTAAGTAGTAGCGACGTAATGAGTATACTACAAGTTCCCTATAATATTAAAAAAAAACTATAGCTATTTTTGAGTATAAAAAGATTTCCATTATTTTATAATACATTTTGAACGTAAACTTTATTTATTTTTGTCACGGTGTCAATTATGATGCCATTTTACAGATTCAAGAGTTGGTGTTGCTCTTAAATAGCCGCCAATTCATATTTAGTCATGACTGTTTATTAATATTAATTCGATTTATTTGCTCTTCTTTTTCAACAAATTGCTTATTAAAACTGGTTAAAATTCAATTTTTTGTACGATAAACGTGAATCAATTAAATGAAATCTTATTCGTTTAAGTATTGGGTTTCGATTATTATTTTTTTTTTTCAGGGAAAATGTAATTGAGTTTTGAAAATATAATCGATTCAAATTATTTGTTACCAGATAAATTGTTGTTAATCGGGTAAAATGGTAGGAGGTTTGATAAGAACGGGAACATAATTTGTTTATTTATAATAATCAAGTATAAAGGTGTGATAAAAAGATAGAAGAATCGATTTAAAGTAGGCCAAGTGCTTCCAATACCGAATCGTCTTTAACCAATGCATCGTCTTCCTGCCAAATGATACTTGCGAAGGTTTTTTCTTGATATGGTTGAATCAAGTCTTTCAATTTTTCAACAAGATTCGGTTGAAGTAGCTTTGGCAAACCTACAAATGATATGCATTTTTTTGTTAGTTTTTTTTTTAAATTAAAAACCACAATGAAAAAAAGAACCACTTACCGTATATAAAACACATTGTTGTTATGCACGGGAATAACAATATTTCATCAATTGAGCGCAAACGGTCGGATGGTAGTTTTTCCATTATTCCGTAATCTACATAGAATAAATTGTACCAGCCCATGCCTGATTTTGACGGTTTTGCCCGATACCATCGGTCATTACGGTAGGACATGGCCAAACACCATTCATTTTCACTAAAAAGAAAAAAAAAGATTAAATTTTTTGTATTTTTTGTATGTTTTTTTTAATAAATGGGCATTACTCTGGGAAATATGGCGTTTCAATCTGCTGTTTGGCGGCATAGTCATTTATGAATTGGTCGATCGAAATTAACATCTTCATATTAGTCGCTTCAACTGCTGCGAAACAGCCACAATTCAACATGCTATTGTCCAAGATGAATAATGGTTTATTTTCGACATCGTCAGCGTTGTATTTCAATTGCTAATTGTAAACAAAGGAATTTCAAGTTTTAGCAGAGTTTTTTTTTAAATTGCGAAAAATTTGAATTTTTGTTTGGGAGCCATGATTTTAGGCTGCCGTAATGACGTTTACACAATAAAATAACATTCTAAAAGTTTAAAATAATTTCAATCATAATTAGGAGTACCTAGAGAGAGAGAGAGAGAGAGAGAGAGAGAGAGAGAGAGAGAGAGAGA